>NC_085137.1:218372727-218672727 GCF_035046485.1 Aedes albopictus
TATTTTTCAACTAAAGTTCAATTATGCACGGAAAAACAAACGAAAACCAAAGTGCCAGTACTAACCGTTCAACAATTGGCGAACTACCCTATTGATGTGAATAGTGTAGGAATTTTTTTTTTTTTTTTTTTTTTTTTTGAAGAGTGACCCTTTCCCAACTTTCCCCCTACTAGGACCAATAACCAATACTCACGATGGACTAGACGATGTCGTCAACTTGAGCAAAGTGTGTAGTAATTAGCATTGGGTCGTAGTAGTTTTTAAAAATACTGTTTTTAACTTTTCCCATCGCACTAGTTTTTTGATCGAATGGAAGCTTCAAAGATGATTTGGTAATTGAACAATATTTCAATAATCGAAAATCTCCGAGTGTTTTATACTTAAAACACTTTTTAAAAACTACTAGAAGGTCACTCCGGACTATGGCTTTACTACGGGTTATAAAGGTTTTCGGATGATAATCTTGAAAGGCTTCTTGTCTGTTTCATGCACTAGACTCGACTGAGCCCTGTATTGTATTGCATGCTTATTGAACTCTCAATCTGAGAGTTTTGTTCATTACATCAACTTAACTGTTATACAACAATTCTCCCTTCTTTGAGAAAATAATAACTTATTTGAAATAATGTAGGACAAATACAAATTCAATGTTTTCTTTGAAATTCTGAATGCAATTCAATTGCCGAATATAAGTTAACTTAAAATAATTATTCATTCAATTCAGATAATACCGCTACGGTTAACCGGGCTCAGTATCATTTAATTTTAACTACTCAAGCACTTTTTCTTCTTGGTTCGATCGCGTAGCACTTCTGGTAATAACTGGACTGCGAGCAACACTGATCAGCTTCCGCTTCTTGGTTTCTCGTTGTTCTGGAACGTGTGGAACATCTGGAAATCCAATAAACGGATCTTCTAATTCGATCGAATCACGTCTTCGCTTCCGTTCGTGGAATGGCATAAGAACCATAGAGCTACGCCGCTGATCATGAATCAATTTTAGTTGATTTCGATGAGCTGTAACAGTTTGATGCCCGAGAGAAATCTGGAATAGATTTATTGATATTCGTTTTATAAATGTAACCGTTATCCATTTTTCTATTTCATTTTTCCTGAAATTTTTGTAATAAAGCTTATCGCCTACCACCAGCTTGGAAAAAGGATCTGGCAAAAGAGTATCGCTCTCAGTTATTTTCTTTCTTGCTTCAGGTGTCTCATCTAGATATGACTTATAACTGCAATTGGGATTTATCAAATCCAATAAGATTTTTGGTCTTTTTAAAAATATCTTTTCGGAAGGAAATTTACCATCTGGAGATAGGCAACTATTTCGGTAATTAATCAAAAATAAATTAATTTGGTCATCTATATCAAGTGTTCTAGTGCTTGGGTCGAGTAAAAACTTTTTTAATACGTCCTTGACTACTCTTACAAGTCGTTCAGCTTGGCCGTTGCTTTCTGGGTTGTAAGGCGGGCTCTTTAACACCTTGACGCCTTGTAATTCCAGAAATGACACAAATTCTTTCGAATTGAAGGGTGGCCCCCCGTCGGTAACCATTACGTCTGGCAAACCGAAGGTTGCAAAAAACCTAGCTAACTTTTTTAAAACTCTTGCTGCGTCTGTTCCATACCTCATAATTTCGACTTCCACCCACTTCGAGTGACTGTCAACTACTAAAAGAAATGTTTTATTATTTAAATGAAAAAAGTCAGCATGTATCCTGCTGAAAGGACGATTGGTTGGTATCCATGTTTCCTTTACCTTTGGATTCTGTACTACACTCATTTTGGCACATATATCACATTGTTTAACATAGTTTTCTATGTCTGCGGCCATACCCGTCCAATACACCACTCGTCTGGCTAACTGCTTCATTTTAACAATGCCACTGTGATTGGCATGCAGCAACTTCAGAATTCCATATTGCATACAGGACCCAATGCTAATTACTACACACTTTGCTCAAGTTGACGACATCGTCTAGTCCATCGTGAGTATTGGTTATTGGTCCTAGTAGGGGGAAAGTTGGGAAAGGGTCACTCTTCAAAAAAAAAAAAAAAAAAAAAAAAATTCCTACACTATTCACATCAATAGGGTAGTTCGCCAATTGTTGAACGGTTAGTACTGGCACTTTGGTTTTCGTTTGTTTTTCCGTGCATAATTGAACTTTAGTTGAAAAATATCCAGTGAACGTCTAGATCTACTTATTCCTTATACTGCCCATTGCATTTGTATTCCCTTAAATTCCATTTTCTAAGAGAAAATTGATCTTTTGTATGGGAAGTCTGTAACCCAAATGTTGAACGCTTGCTTAAGCCAGCTCATCCTAATGTTGGACGGTTCTCGCTAATTGTTGAATGGTTGAAGCTTTGTTCGTTATTGATGACGTATAACCCGACATAAACCTATCATTCACCTGTTTTTATTTTGGGCACCAAACCCAACATAGACCCAACAGTTATCCGATGTGGGTCCAACAGTGGTCCAACATTTGATAAAATTTGACCCGACATTGACCCGACCTCCGATATTTTTTCACTCTGGCGGATTTTTCCGGGTTTTTCGAGTTTTGTGCCCAGCTAGTCCCAGCTAGCGACTATTCATTTAAATGACAAGGAATCGCTCATTTGAAGAGAGCTCTAGTGGACTGAAATCGTTTTAAATATGACTAGTAGCAAAAATGGCTAAAAAGATTTGATTAGAAGCAAAAATGGCAGAAGAAAAGTATGCCTTTAAAAGCCTCTGAAACACTCCTGGAAACCCATGGGACCCACTCAACTCCCAAGAACACTCATGGAACGACCCTGAAATGCCTTAAAACCCGTGGGTTGCTCCTGGAACGCCTTGAAATACTCTCTCTTTGAAAAGTATACAGTCTTCGACAATCTCTAGTTCATGTTTGCAAGCATAAATGTCCCTAAATGGCATTGCTACTTTATTAGGCCAACCATCGTTGATGAAAAACTTTCAATTGTTTTAGAACCGAATCATTGTTTGTTTCCTTGTTAATTAATGAGAAATCTAGAGGAAACTCTTGAGAGAAATTCAAACTGTTTACGTAGCCTCCATCAAAGCAATTTGGAACAGGCTGTTCTAGTGGGAAGCGAGAGCAGAAATCTGCGTTTCCCATTTGAGATGATGGACGATATTTAATTTCGAAATTATATATCGCCAATTCTAACACATATCGTTGCAGCCTTGTTACAATCAAAGAATTTCTCCCTTCTTTGCCGAAAATACCAACGAGTGGTTTATGGTCTGTATAAACGATGAACTTCTGACCAAAAAGAAACTTGTGAAATTTCTTAACACAACATACCAGCGCCAACGCTTCCAAGTGGAGTATTGGATATTTTTTTTGGGCGGGATTTAGCGAAAACGACGTGAAACATATTGGTTTTTCAGAATTCTCTATCGTATGAGCCAACACTCCGCCTAGTCCATAAGAAGATGCGTCTGTTACTAAAATTAAAGGCTTACGAGGATCATAATATTGTAAAATATTAGCGTTGAGTAGTGCTGTTTTGCTCTCTTCAAACGCAGCATCACAGTCTTTGCACCAAATAAAATTAGTATGCTTTTTCAAAAGATTATAAAGACATTTTAATTTAGTAGCCATATGCGGTATGAATCTGTTATAAAAATTGATCAGTCCTAAATATGATTTAAGTTCCGTAATATTAGTCGGTTTCTTTGCGTTGCAAATTGTCGAAATTTTTTCCGGGGACGGTAACAGCCCTTTATCAGTTATTAAATGACCCAAGTATGGAAGCCTATTGACGAAAAATTTACATTTTTTCCAGTTCACCCGTATGTTCACTCTGGAAAGTCTTTCAAGAACTGACACTAATTTAGAATAACACTCACTGATGGATTTTCCTGCAATTAGGACATCGTCAAGATAAACTGTAACATGTTCCAGCCCGCAAAGGACTTGGTCCATGATTTGTTGGAAGATCGAGGCGCTTGATGTAGCTCCCTGAGGTAACCGATTGTATGTATACAATCCTTTAAAGGTATTTATAACAACAAACTTCCGTGACCTTTTTGATAATTGTAACTGAGTGTACGCTCCAGCCAAATCGAGTGAGCAAAATACACTGCACCCGGCCAAAGATGCAAATATATCCTGTGCCAGTGGTAGTGGATAAGTATTTGGAATAAGCACTTTATTAATGGATACCTTGCAATCGATCACCATGCGTATGTCGCCGTCTTTCTTCATAACGGCGATTACTGGAGACGCCCACTCGCTTGCTGCTATTGGAGTAACTACGTTCTGCTTTTCTAGCATGTCCAAGTGGTTCAACAGTTTGTCACGGATTTTGTATGGTACCTCGTAAGCACGCTTGAAAATTGGCTGATCATTTTTTAGGATAAGTTCAGCTTCGTAACCTGTTATTGGTTCAGAAAAATCAATAGTAAACACTTTTGAAAATTTAGCTTTCAAATTACCTAAAAGTTGCTCCTTATCGTCTTCAAAGCCTACTTGTTTAACTGCTTCCAATCCAATCAAACCTTTACGCCAGTGAGGAAAAAACAAATCCATCCAATCTCTCCCGATAAGTGGGGTGAAATTATTATCAGTCTGCAATACGATCAATCTAGCTACAGCAGTTTTATTGTTCACAGATACAAAAACTTCCAACTCTCCGAGTATTTTTAAACGTGATCCACTGACTACCACCAGTCTGCGTGTGCAATTTGAGAGTGGTATTTTTGAGAATTTTTCGTAGTATGTATTTTTGCCTATTACTGACACTACCGAACCAGTATCCATTTCCATCGCTAAACACTCATCGTTTACTGAAACTTTAATTAAACATGGCTCACTAACACTGTTTACGGCTTTAATCATCAGACACTCATAATCTGAGTTATCTTCGTCGCTAGATTTTTTAACTTTCATACGCTTGTAATAGTGAGCAACATCATCCATTGCAGGTTGCGGCTCAACAACAGAATTTACTGCAATAGACTTCTTGAAATGAAAACAATCTCTTTTCAAATGACCCTTGCGTTTGCAATAATTGCAAATAGCGTTTGCATGGAAATTTTTCTTTTGGTCCCGAGAAGTCGAACGATCCCATCCTCGTCGCCACTGTTTTATACTTAAAACACTTTTTAAAAACTACTAGAAGGTCACTCCGGACTATGGCTTTACTACGGGTTATAAAGGTTTTCGGATGATAATCTTGAAAGGCTTCTTGTCTGTTTCATGCACTAGACTCGACTGAGCCCTGTATTGTATTGCATGCTTATTGAACTCTCAATCTGAGAGTTTTGTTCATTACATCAACTTAACTGTTATACAACACCGAGGTCACTGGACAACATTCAGAGATAAAAAAAGGGTGTCTATGTCTATGTTAACGCCTTCAGAGTACTATTCTTAAGAAATATACCAAGAGCAAAAAGAAAAAAAAAATGTGTCGTAGCTAATTTTTAAACATTTGATATTTCTGAAAATTATTCGAAGACAGCTACCAGAGCTAGCGTTTTTAGCCGATATGGGCAACTAGTTTTTCTGACAGCTTCCCCAAACAATATTCAGATAATATCCTCAATTATTTTATAATACATTCTGAAAATTATTTCAAGCTGATTACCATTAGTGTCAATAACCGATGTTAGTCATTGACAGCACCAGCATCATCCCCAAATAACTCTCATATTAGTGTTAGATAACACTTTTTGAGCTTCCATTCGATATTGTAAAGAGATTTGTCAAACCCTATTGGTCAAAATATAGTCAATAATGTATCATATTGTGTTCCTAATTTTGCTAGTCGTCTTCTGCATATCTGTGATCATCTCAGTCCAAAGTAATATTATATCCATCGTAACCCTTTACACTGTCAACTGTCTTAAGTCCTAACTAAATTCCTGTTTTTTTTTATCAGTGAAATAATACCGTCTAAGATATAAAAACAAAAAAGTTCAGTCGACTGATTTTTTTTCAAAAATAAAAATGATAATGATTATTTGTCAACTTTTATAAATTCACAAAACCCATAAAAATAAGAAATACAAATATAAACTCCTATAATCAACAGTTTTATCTTTACTTAATCAGTCCATTATTTTCTAATTGTAATGAATCTAATCTGTACGGCTGTAAGTCAACTTATCCTAGCGTCCCCCGTCCTGTGTACTTTCGATTTCAAGTAATGAATGATGAGTGTAACGCAGAGGTCTCCCCTACCCACTCTTGCGTTACGTTAAATTTAACAATTATTGTTGAATTGGAGAAAATTCAATGAATACAAAAATTAGGTCTATGCAAGCTGAATTATAACTTGTCTTGAACTTGTGATAAATGTACAACGGATACTCCTTTGGTTCCCATTAGCACTTACGGCCGATTCCTTCACTTGCGCTCAACTCGTAAACCAGATATATCTAGCTCAAAGTCCAAGCGGTGGTGAATAAACTGGCACTAAAGTGCTAATGGGTTAAGCCCTCCCATCGCGTCAAGATTGAATATCCAGGGGGAGGGATGTGAATAGTGTAGGAATTTGAAACAAAAAATTTTTGTTGTTGAATTTGAGATTTATTATTACTTTATTTCAGTAACAAATTTTGAAAACGACGTATAATCAATGCTACACCATTGATTATACGTCGTTTTCAAAATTTGTTACTGATTTGTTGAATCAACGCATAAAAATTTTCATGTTTACGATTTATTTTATATTCGCTAATATGTAACACGTAATTTTGAAGGCGATGAGATCCGTTCCAATAAACTTGATGAGGAACCAGTTTATTTGATCTTTACCATTTCGATTTATTCTGGATTGGAAGCAACCTAGAAAAAAATAAAGTTAAGATTTTGTACATTCGCATCAGATGTTCATGAATTACCTGCTGCTGCAGTCATGATGCTAAAATTGGGTTTTTAAATTTTGAAAAATGTATCCTTTTTTTGATTTTATACGAAAGAGCACCTTTTTCTGAGCCACTATGATTTTTTTCAGATTTTTAGAACTTTATTTTGGCACCTTAAATATTGAAATTGTTCAGAGATTTTTAGAAATCACCTTTTGACAGCTGGGCAACTGTTTGACAGCTCCACCCAGTACAAACTGCGACGAGGGGTGATTCGACAAATCGCTCCCATACAAACTTAAAATTGATTTTTAAATAGGTTCCCGGGCACCAAAATTCATGAAAATTTGGATTTCGGCTCAGTTTGACATGCAGATTCAGAATATCGAATTATCTCAACCCCGTTAAAGAAGCCAATTGGTTCGTTCCACCCAGGATAGCAGATATGTAGTTTCACCAGCTTTTATTGATGCCTAAATGTTTTGCAAAAATATCAAGGGGTTGGCCATTCAGCACACTTCGTTTGTGCCATTATTTTTGAGCGTGTGCCAATGTGTGCCAAAACTGTGCCGGATAATTTTCAGTGTGTGCCCAAGTGTGCCGAACGTGCCGAAGGTGTGCCGCACGTGCCCAGTGGGGTTTTTTCTTTGAATGTTTTTGCGCTAATGAAGCACCCTGTCAATTTTTGTCGAATGTTGTTGATCTGATTGGTGTTTACAAACAAAATCCAACCCAGCATACTTGATAAAAATGTAAATAAACGGTTTTTTTCAATCGTGAGTATTTTGACAGGTTGATTCTATAGAGCAACGTTGGATTTTATTCTTGTGCCCATGTGTGCCGAATTGTGCCGGCATGTGTGCCGAGATGTGCCGGCATGTGTGCCGAGATGTGCCGGCATGTGTGCCGGGCACAATGTGCCGAGTGACCAACCCCTTGAAAAATATTCATTTATGTAAATTGTACTTCATTAGAAAAGCATGATAAACTTACCCTAAAAAGTTCTGATATTTTGATAAAAGTCGCACTTTAAATCACAAGATCTAAAAGAATATGCTCCCAGAAGCTCCGGACTTCGTTTCACATTATTAATATTGACTTGTCTTGTCAACAAATTGATGTCAGTTGTAGTTAAACTATTCAACATTGTTGAATCTATTAAAACTGCATTATTGAAACAACAAATTTAATCAGTTGGAACTCGATCGGAGATGCAATGTTTTATTCTATTCGAAATTTTGTTGTTTCAACAATAAAGCTGCATTGAAGCAAACATATGGGTGGGTTAATTCAAAGTGTACTAAAAAGGTTGATTCAAAACATCGGATTTTTAAGTTCTACTAAGCAATATTTTTCTGCGTGTATGAACAGAAACTATATTTTGCGTCTTACCTTTTGAGACAATTTGAATTTTTATACAAAATGTTTTTTTTTTCGAGCTAAGATCAGGCTTAGGTTTTTAGTGGTTAGCAGTTACTAATAAAAGAAGAAAAAAAAACTTTCCACAAATTTGAATTTTCAAAATTTTGTTTTCATTCTAGTGAAAAACTTCCAGTATCGGTATTTCCCTTTCATTTTTTTCTCACGTAAACCTTCGCGCACATTCTGCAACTTCGAAGTCGCTAATAAAAGATCCTAAAGCTATGACATAACAAAACTTGATAATAAGGCCAAATTCAGGATGGCTCATATTGCCCTGTATGGTCATATTGCCCCTACTACCCCTATTAGTGGAGTAATGTGAATTAGCAAAAAAAAAAATACTTGAGGTACCCATTGGTCAAATTACCCCGACTACCCCTGCACAGGTTCTCACCACATCTTTTGTATCTATTGTGCTTGTCAGTCGCTTTTGTTGGGCAAAGTGAGGCATGCACTGTAGGTAACATTGTATAAACAGCAGTCAATCGGTGCACATCTGTGGAATAGAGATGATTATGAAATGTGGTAAGGTTTACAAAGTGCCGCATGTTCGATTGGGATTTGATTTTATTGTTACATTTTAGGTTCAGCATTATCAAGTTTTATACGAAAGACGGAATATCGAATAATACGTTGAGGGAGTAAACCAACAGACGCTTTCACATTCATATAGACATTCGTGGCACAGCCTTCATTATCGTTACACCTGGAGATCACAACAGCAGACGGAATCGCAAATTGACCACGTTTTGATTGTTGGACAGCACTTCTCCGAAATTATCGACGTCAGAACCTATAGTGAAGCCAACATAACATCGCGAATTGTATAAATACGTAGTAAAGGTAACACTGTATTTCCGCACGAAACATAACCTCTTTCGTTATGACCTTGACCGACTAAACTCATGGTGGATATCCCTGCGGATTTCTTTGCATTTATGGCATTCATTTATCGAAAATCGACAATTGTCAACTCCTGTAAGGTTTTTTTTATATGAAAATACCAAATTCTTCAATGACCGCAACGCTTGGACATATTCATCCCTCCTTCTAAAGCGTTACGTTATTTATGGATGACAGAAAATAACCAAACATTGAACCGTTTGATTGTTCTTATTATTTGGCAACACTGTTTCCAATGTTTTTGGAACTATTCCTAATTGTGGTTGTTTAAATTTTCTCCGCAGAATTTCTAAACTTAGGACGGAAAAATGTCCTCGCGGTTGAATTTAGTTCGCGCATTTCTCAGTCAATCGGGATCATCCGGAGATGCCGCTGAGCGAACGAAGGCTTCGTCTTCCGGTGATGCTCCCAGCGAAGGAGTCGATAGTGGTTTCCAGACGCGCACTCCGGAGACCACACCAACCACGCAGCGCAAAGGTATTGGGCGTGGTCAGCTGACGTCGGATGCGGGTAGGGCCACCGGAACATCCGGAGCAGACTCGTCGGAGTCCGACGACAAACAGTCCAGCATTGGATCCGCTTTGCCGTCGTTGAGTGGCCGTGGCCGAGCCCAGTTCATTCAAGCGCTCATTCGTCAGCCGTTCGAACCGGCTCCTTCGGTGGTTTCGGATGATTCGTCTTCCATGGTGTCGGCTAGAGTGTCGCAAATTGCCTGCGGACGAGGACGGTTCATTCAACAGCTGCTGAATACGGCTGCCGATGCCGAGAGTATCGAAACCCAATCGAACGGAAAACATGACGAACTGTCCGAAGCAGTGTCACAGGTCACGCTCGCTGAAACGGTCGAAACGGAGGAAAAGGCCCCAGTCATCAGAACGGGAACCAGCGGTAAATATGCGTTGGATTTCGCTTGCACCTATTACAATAATAAATTAAACTTTCTTTCTAGGAACTCCCGTTCAACTGATGACCAACTATATTCGTCTGGCATGCGATCCGGACCGCGGTATCTACGAGTACGAAGTACGATTCCATCCGTTGGTGGACTCGAAAGCAATCAGAGCTCGCTACATCGCACAACACAAGGATGTCCTCGGCAATGCCAAAACGTTCGACGGCGTCAAACTGTTTCTTCCGAAGAAGCTTCCAGAGGCGGAACTGATCCTGCAATCGAAAAACCCCGTCGACGGCCACGACGTCACCATCAAGATCATCTACAAGCGCAAGCAGCGAATGAGCGAGAACATCCAGTTCTACAACATTCTCTTCCAGCGCATCATGAAAGTGCTGAAGATGGTCGAGATGGGTCGGAAGAATTTCGACCCGTCGGCGCCGAAGCTGATTCCGCAGCATCGTCTGGAAATCTGGCCAGGATACGTTAGCGCCGTCGACGAATACGAGGGAGGCTTGATGTTGAATCTCGACGTGTCCCATCGGGTGCTGCTCCAGACGACGGTGTTGGATCACATCCGAACCCTGGCGAGGGCCAATCCGCAGGATTACAAGAACATGGCCACCAAATCGCTGCTGGGTAAGTGTGGGGTAATTGCAAGTTTTACAATTATAAGTCACGCTAGGGTGGGCAGATCTGTCTCATAAATCTAGAAGACCTTGCGATTTGATATACCGTTTGATCGTTTGTAATACCGCGTGCCTCCTAAGAGCCTTGTAACCCAAGAGCTCAAGTAATTTATATAATCAAAGCTATGAATTTAAGTTCGTTGCATGATTAAAACATGAGGAAATCACTAATCGATGTTACCCCTTTCCAGGAGCCGTCATATTGACTCGCTACAACAACAAAACGTACCGCATCGATGACATCCTGTTCGATCAGAATCCCACCATGACCTTCGAAGCCAACGGAAAACCCATTTCGTACGTGCAGTACTACAAACAGCAGTACAACATCGACATTCACGATCTGAAGCAGCCGCTGCTGATCAACCGGAAGGAACGTCGAGTGGCCGGCCAGGACAAACCGTTGGAGATGATCATGTGTTTGATCCCGGAGATTTGCTACCTGACCGGATTGACCGACGAGATGCGAAGCGACTTCAAGGTGATGCGGGACATTGCGGCGTTTACGAGGGTGTCGCCGAATCAGCGCTTGAACAGCATGCGTCAGTTTTGTCAAAACGTCAACGAAAATAAGGAAGCTCGGGAAATCCTGGAGGTTTGGGGCCTAACGTTGGACATGAACGCCCTGGTAATGAAGGGACGTTGCTTCAAGGAGGAACAGGTCAACTTCAGCGGGGTCAATGTCCCCGTTGGAAAAGGAGGTGATTTCAACCGAGCCGTCACCAGCAACAACGTCTTGCAAGCGGTCAACATTCGCAACTGGCTGTTGGTTCACACGGCGAAGGACACCCGGATTGCCAAGTCGTTCATGGATTGCGTCGAGCGCAGCTGTCGTCCAATGGGCATTCAGATCGGGCCGCCAGCGATCGAAGTCCTGCAAACCGATAAGACCGAGCTGTATGTGCAACTGCTACGAACGAAAATCCGCCAAGAAACGCAAATCGTTGTCATAATCTGTCCGACCTCACGGGACGATCGTTACGCTGCCATCAAACGTATTTGCTGCTCGGAGATCCCAGTTCCATCGCAGGTCATCAACGCCAGAACGCTGAGCAACGAGGCCAAGAACCGTGCCATCGTACAAAAGATCATTCTTCAGATGAACTGCAAACTCGGAGGAACACTGTGGAGCATTCGCATTCCGTTCGACAATGTGATGATTGCCGGAATCGATACGTACCACGACCCGAAACAAAAGAGCAACTCCGTGTCGGCGTTTGTGGCCTCGCTCAATGGCGACTACACCCGCTGGTATTCTCGAGCCTGCATTCAGAGCAAAAAGGAAGAGTTCATCAACGGTCTTTGTGCATCGATGGAAAAGTCCCTGAAGGCATACCAGAAGGCAAACTGCCAGCTTCCGAAAAAGATCATCATTTTCAGGTAGGAACTCGATAGGCAGGAAGCAAACCTAAAGATAAATTAAATTCGAAATTCTTTATTACAGAGATGGTGTTGGTGACGGTCAGCTGCGAATGTGCTCCGAGTATGAAATTCCTCAACTGCTAGAGTCGTGTAAGCTAGTGGAACCCGACTACATTCCGGAGATCACGTTTATTGTCGTTCAAAAGCGTATCAACACCCGAATGTTCCGCGTAAGTGTATACCTTTAATACCTCTGTTGACGCAAGTGAAGTAAACTGTATTCATTTCGTTTCGCTCTAGATCGATGGAAACAACCTGGAAAATCCGAACCCGGGCACCGTTCTGGACCACACCATTACCCGTCGCAACCATTTCGATTACTTCCTGGTACCGCAGTCGGTCCGTCAGGGTAGCGTTTCGCCAACCCATTACATTGTGGTGCACAACCAGTCGAACCATTCGCCGGACATTCTGCAACGGTTGAGCTACAAGCTATGCTACCTGTACTACAACTGGCCCGGAAGTGTGCGAGTCCCCGCCTGCTGTCAGGTGAGTGACAAATTTACCTTTCCGTCCCTGACGTATTTTGCGTAGCCAAATCTTGTTGTTCATTTAGATATGTTGGATAACAGTTTCCGGATTCACACGTGTCGAATATCTAACTTGTTTTTCAAATTACCTTGTTGGTCGCATTCTAGGGCTTGAAGGGCCCCAAGTTGAGCACCACTTGTTTAGCAGTAAAATTGTAATTTCAAAATGTCTTTTTCGTTCACTTTCAGTATGCCCACAAAATGGCCTACCTCATCGGACAATCGGTCAAACGGAACCCGGACGAGACGCTGAACGACAAACTCTTCTACCTGTGAATGTGGTACCATCGACGCGTTACCGCCAAACGGTAGTTTCGATTTATCCGAAGGGACTGATTTATTTTCGTTTTATGTCATTTTTTTTTTCATTTCGAGATGAGATTTGTTTTATCAAGCTGTTAGAGAGAGAAAACGGTTTATCGCCAAAAATGAGTGCCTTGTTAGTCAGCAGTATTTATCTCCAGCTGCGATGTTCTATACATTACAAAGTAAATCCATGTTTTTGTTACAGAAAATCGGTGACTAAAATACTGAATTCAATCTATTTTGGGTCACCAGTGACGCGTTTCTCATGAACTTAGCTGAGATAAATCTACCACCTTTAAAAGCACCTCGCTTAGCAAGGTGTTCACCTCCAAGCACTCGATACTTTATGAAACATTTCCTTTTATCTGAACATACCAAATACGCGTAGTCTACTAACTTTTTATCTTACGGTCGTAGAGACTATATTATCGTAAAAATGACAACCGTTAACGTTAAAATTACCGATAAAACGATAGCGTTCCGGCCACATGAATTTGATTCATTCAGTTGAAAAATGCAGTTTATATTCGCGACAAATGGCCAAAGGCAGTGACAAGGGGTTTTGATAAGTTAGTGATTTTATCGTTATCGGAACGCTGATTTTAAGTGCCATCGTACGACGAAGCTAAAATCTCATTTCATATTTCAATAAAAAAAAATAAAAAAGGTAACGCCTTCATTGTGTATCAATTTGATTCAACTATCCGAAATAAAAGCAACTAATACTTTGGGTGATAGACAACGGGAGATAATCTGGGATAGCACCTTGTAGACGACATTCAGAATTGTGATCGCTCGAAAGTTCTTTGTACCGACTTTTCGAACCCTCTAAATAAGTAGAATACCCTCTTCGAATGAGTGTTTTAGTTTCGTACCTTTTAATTCCGCCTATGTTTCCTTTGACAGATACGCGTATTTCGACTACCACTTGTAATCTCCTCAGTGTCAGTGGATAACTTACACTGAGGAAGATTACAAGTGGTAGCCGAAATACGCGTATCTGATCTGTCAAAGGATAAGCAAAATAGGCGGAATTAAACTGATTAGGTACACTCGCTCGAGAGTTGTTACATTTTATTTTGTCACTTTACTTGAAGTTGGGGCATGTGATGTCTTCCTTCCACTTCTCCGGTAGATGTTCGGTTTCCCAGATCCGCACTATTAGCTGGTGCAAGGAGTTGGCCAACTTTTACGGGCTCATCTTGATGAATTTAGAACCGATACCATCCTCACCAGCTGACTTATTGTTCTTGAGCTGCTTGATAGCATCCTTAACATCTCTTAACGTGGGAGTTGGCACGCTGTTGCTCCCTGCTGACGTACTGACGCAGTCATTTCTCCCGCTGCCTTGGTCTTTCATGACTGGGCTTCCCGCAACATTCAGGTGTTCGTCGTAGTGCTGCTTCCGCCTTTTGATCACTTGACGTCCGTTCGTCAAAATGCTCTCGTCCTGCACATTTCGGCTCGCGGCACAAAGCGTTGAGCTCTGGTATTATAACGCTTTCGTGTATCTTGTGGCCGGTACAGCAGCTCCATTTGTTCGCATTCCGCTTCCATATCACAGTGCACTATGGGCCAGAAAACGAAATTTCGCGACAAAATTCTAAAAAGTTTTTTTTTTTTTAAGATAGATCAATTTTCATGTAGGTATGTATGATTGTTTGGGCTATGTTTGATTGTATACCGACTGATTTTTTTTATTTGTAACATAATTGTATCGTTTTTTGTATGGAGAAACTTCTTATAAGCGAAAATTCTCTTTAAGTTTAATTTACAATTTTACTTTGTTTACTAAAATTGTACAATAAACTGTGCCAATTTGTTCAAAAAGTAAAAGTATTCGACATGCAACCGATCTAGGAAGCTAGTTGAGACTCTTCTTTTTCGGATGCTACCGGACTTTTTTTGCAGGAATTTGCGGGAAACTAAGATAGAATGATTTAAGCGCATGCGTTAATTTTACAATGTTTTACGCTGTGCTTTAATAACCACCCACTCTTAGATAGACTTTTGCCATTACGACACAATCTCTTTATAGCTTGCGAAACAATACACATAGCAACATACTACTATTATTCTGGAAGATTTCGTTTCAGGTAAGACTGTGATTGTAGACGTTTAAATCAATATCACACACTTACTCCAAGTGCAAAGTTTCGGTACATCAATTCGTGTGGTCAATTATGATTTTAAAAAATCTCAATTTATGTACAGATGTCATGTATGCATAGTTTTTGGTGAAAAAATTCGCTGCTCAGGTGTTTCAGATGTGCGGCATTTGGCAGAATGCCACTTGTCCGAATTATGCTCAAAATAATTCAGAGACCTCTTATCACATTCTAGCTGCCAATTTGATCAACATTAATCTTTCCTTCTTCCTTCCTTCAATCATTGACTATCCTTTCTTATTTTGCAATTCAGAGAGTAGTTGGCGTTAAAACTGTCAATATTTTATCAGAGATTTTTCCTCCTTTTAATCAAAGGGGATTGTTACAACCCCTCAAGTTGTGTCGCTCCTAGCTACTCAACTGCCCGTACCTCATGCACCGGTATGGTCGCGCGCCGATGGATGAGAGATGACAGGAGAAGAATAGAGGGCAAATAATGAGAGCGATATGGAATTCCACTTTGTTGACAACAAACCGCAAAGTCATTGAAGAAGCAAGCAGTGAATTTTTCCATACTTAGTTTCTTATTATATTATTACTATAAATACTTCTTAAATCTAATATAACGACTAAAGTAAGGTAGTGAAATTGATCTTAAAACTAGAAATGCTTAATACTAAATGAATTTCTATAGTTTCATGCGACAACGACTTTGGACAAATACTTAAACTAAAGCTAACCTAAACATACACGTTAGCCTGAAGGTAAATAGATTAAAATGTGGAAAATAGACATAAATACTTACTTAACATACATGTAAACAGACCTCACATCGCTAGTCAGGGACGTTCGACTTGAGAAGGACAAAAGGACGAAGATTGACTAAACGTAAGTAACGAAAAACAAGTACTTTAAACACAATGTTGAATTACCTTAAACCTACATGCAGGATATTAAAATATCTACTAAAATACGGATATTGCAAATCTCGGAAACCTCCCTTTCTTCGCCACCGAAACCCAACAACTTTTAATATCGTTTATCGGAGGAGGTGGAAGATGTCCAATTCGGTCGAGCAAAATACCCCTACGACCAGCAGAGGTACTGAAGGTAAGAAGAAGCCCGAAAAGACACGTCCCTCTCGAAAGCAAAAATCAAATAAAGACCCCCCCATCGACCCCCTACGCGACCCTAAAGCTAAGAAAAACACGTCTGTCGGTTCCCGATCGCGCGCGGGTGACAATAAATCACCAGTATCTTCCCGGATTCGAGCTTCCAAAAAACACTGTGTTATGTGCGCGGGTGTAGAAGATGGTGAGTTAGTTCGGTGTAAAACTTGTGGCTGTCGGTACCATGTCAGCTGTGCAGGAGTTTCCCAGGACGTTGCGGATTGCGACTGGAGTTGCTTGAAATGCGAAACCGCGAAAGTACACCAGGATAAGCAGAAGACGTCCAAGAAGAAGACCACCAATGCAGAGCAGCCGACGAAGCCGATTAGGAGAAGTTCTAAGAGGATGGATTCTGGTAAACCAAATAAATCGGTGAAGGATTCAACCTCTAAGGATCGCCGACAGAAACCAAAAGCTTCTGCCTCCGAAATATCAGCGAACGTGGATGCTATGTTGGCCGCTGAAATCGACAAGTTGGCGAACGTCTCGACGAAAGCGAAGTCTATAGTGTCCAATTCATCGTGCAAATCGGCACTATCGCTGAAGCTGCAGATGCAGAAAGTGTTGGCCGAAGAAACGTTGATGCTTGAGGAGATGAAGCGACGACGGGAGTTCATGAAGAAAAAGTTCGAGCTGATGGAGGAAATTGCTGAGGTACAAAGCTGTCCAGTACCAGGGGCCCGAACAACAGATCCTTTAACGAAGGTGAAAGGTTGGCTCCAGAAGCAGCGTCAAGCCGAAAATGAATCAGTAGCGGCGGATGACGATGAACACGATAGCGACGATGATACGGAGGACAACATGGACGACGACGAGGATGACGACGCCGGAGATACCGAATCAAGCTCGGAGTATGCGGCCGACGAAGAAGGTGACAACTCGTCGGGCGAAACGGAACCGGAAAGCGTCGATAGCGAAGACGGTTCTAGCTCAGCAGACGAGTCATACCATGAGCGAGGTGATGAACACCATGAGGAAAGATTTTCTCCTAGGGAACGTTCAACTCCGGTACAAGTGAGGGCTTCCAGAACGTCAAATCGGGTGAAGCATTCCCGGTCTAGTGCCACGCTTTCCCGCGACCAGATTGCGGCACGTCAGGTTGTGCCATGTGATCTCCCGAAGTTTGGCGGCAGCCCAGAAGAATGGCCGATGTTCATATCGACATTCGAAAGTACGACGAGAATGTGTGGCTACAAGGACGAGGAGAATATGATCCGCCTTCGAAACTGTTTAAAAGACGAAGCGTTTGCCTCTGTGCGGAGCTTTCTGATGCATCCGTCGATGGTATCGAAAGCGATTAGCGTCCTGAAACTTAGGTTTGGTCAACCGCATATGATCATCAGTACGTTGCGCGAGAAGGTGCTAGCTACGCCACCGATTAGAACTGATTCGATCGAAAAGCTAGTAGACTATGCACTTGCCGTACAGAACTTGTGTTCGACTATCGATGCTTGTGGGCGGAAGGAGTATATGCGTGATGCGACTCTGATGCAAGAACTCGTTTGCAAGCTTCCCTCCGCTATTAAACTGGATTGGGCGAGGCATAGCAAAACACTAGCGAAGGTGACCCTATCAACCTTCTCCGATTGGATTTTCTCGATTGCGGAAGATGCAAGCATCGTAGCAAACCTTCGAAAGTCCCACAGCTACGAGCAGGAGCCACGCAATAAGCGCCAAGGAAAGGTTTTCGTCAACACTCACGTTGAATCTTCTCCATCGGTAGCGGGTGGCCAGAAGGTTACTGGCAATCGGCCGAACGTCGTTTCTAGCGGCAAAACCTCGATGGAAGGACCGACCATATGCCCTACTTGCAAGGGCAGCTGTCGAACTGCAGCGAAGTGTAAGCGTTTCCTCGATCTCTCATATGAAGCAAAATGGGCAGCCGTTCGCGAGCTCAGAATATGCCGTCGTTGCCTACGACAGCATGGAGGTAACTGCAACAGCAAGCCGTGTGGAGTCAACGGGTGTACATTCAAGCATAATTCGCTTTTGCACAAGAGCCTCGTTGCACCAGGTGAAGTCACAGGCAGCCCGGGTAGCCCTAACCCGGCCAAGGCGAATGAAGAACGCAGTATCAATACACACCGCGTCGAAACTGGCCTAGAACTGTTCCGGTACATCCCTGTAACGTTGTTTGGGCCGACGAAGCAAGTGGAGTGCTACGCTTTTCTTGATGATGGATCCGAGCTGACGTTGTTGGATGAGCAGATCGCCAAGGATTTGGATTTGATCGGTGGTGCGAAGCCGTTGTGTTTGAAGTGGACTGGAGGAACTCACCGCTTCGAGGAGAAGTCAAGATGTGTGGACATCGGAATTTCCGGATCGGCGGGAAGAAGGTTTGAGCTAAGCGGAGTGCGGACGGTTGAAGCGCTTGAGCTACCATATCAAAGCTTGAACGTCGAGGTACTTCAGGAGAAGTATAAGCATCTGCGCAGTATCCCAGTGGAGTCGTATAATCGTGTCCAACCAAGGATCCTAATAGGAGTCAAGCATGCCAATGTATCGTTGGTAAGACGGTGCCGAGAGGGAAAGGAAGGCGAGCCCATCGCCGTGAAGACCCATCTGGGGTGGACGATCTTCGGAGGTTGGTCGAAGCAAGAATCGAGCAACGGCGGGAGCCATATCTATCACATTTGTGCGTGCAACCTACAGAACGATGAACAACTGCACCTGACAGTGAAGCAGTACTTCAGCCTAGATAGCCTGGGAATCATGATGCCAGTTGCGGCTTCAGTATCTAAAGACGACGAGAGGGCCTTGATGTTGCTCAGCTCGCTCACGCAGGTCACCGGTAATAGATACCAAACCGGACTGCTCTGGCGTTTCGATAATATTCGCCTTCCGGACAGCCGGCCAATGGCCTTACAGCGGCTCAAGTGTCTAGAAAGGCGTCTAGCCAAAAATGCCGACCTGAAGCTTGCCTACGATGGGAAACTAGCAGAATACGAAACGAAAGGGTACATTAGGAAGGTAACCCAGAAGGAGATAGAGCAAAACAAAGGTCACTCTTGGTACCTTCCCACGTTTCCGGTTATAAATCCCAACAAGCCAGGAAAGATCCGTATTGTATGGGATGCAGCAGCAACTGCACATGGAGTAAGTCTCAACTCTATGCTGCTTACTGGTCCAGACTTGTTAAGCTCGTTGGTGGCCGTCCTGAACCAATTTCGGGAAAACCGCATAGGCATTTGTGGAGACATTCGCGAAATGTTTCTCCAGATCGGAATACGTCGAGAGGACCAGTTCTACCAGCTGTTTCTATGGAACGACAACGTGAATCAGGAAGAACCCAGCACGTACGTTGTCCCCGTAATGATCTTTGGGGCCCGGTCATCGCCAACTACAGCGCAATTCGTTAAAAACCAGAATGCTCAGAGGTTCCGTGCCGAGTTCCCCGTGGCAGTTGAAGTCATTGAAAAAAAGCACTATGTGGACGACATGCTTGCCAGCACCGAAACGGAAGATGAAGCCATCGACCTGGCAAAGTCGGTGAAACACGTTCATGCTCAAGGTGGCTTTGATATAAGGAACTGGGTATCTAATTCCGCCAAAGTTTTGAATGCGCTGAACGAAAGCCCGACGAGTGAGAAGTCCCTGAACATTGCAGCCGACATTGCGACGGAGAAAGTCTTGGGGATGTGGTGGAACACCTCAACCGACTGCTTCACCTTTAAGATCTGCTGGACCAGGTTTGACGCAGTATTGTTTGACGGAAGCAGAGCGCCTACCAAACGTGAACTTCTTCGGATCCTGATGAGTATCTTTGATCCGTTGGGACTCATTTCGCAATTCCTAATGATCCTCAAGGTTACACTCCAAGAAGTATGGCGTAAGGGACTGAAATGGGACGACCAGATAGAAGGCAAGCAGCTCGACGATTGGCAGACGTGGACAAAATTGCTACCGAAGCTGGAGGAACTCCAAATACCTCGATGTTACCGCCAGATCACAACAACTGGAGCCCAGATTCAAATGCACACATTCGTGGACGCTGGAGATAAAGGGATGGCTGCAGTCGTGTATCTACGGTTCGAAGAAAATGGAGTCATCGAATGCGCTTTAGTCGGGGCGAAAACACGGGTTGCACCATTGAAGTACCTGTCAACGCCGCGTTCGGAACTCCAGGCTGCTGTCATCGGAGCGAGATTATCCAACAGTACTATGAAGTCATTGTCTCTTTCAGTGTCGCAGCGCTTCTTCTGGTGTGACTCACGTAACGTACTGTGCTGGTTACGTTCCGATCACCGTCGTTACAGCCAGTATGTTGCGGCGAGAACGAGTGAAATTCTAGACACTACGGAAGTTAACGAATGGAACTGGATCAAATCGGAGTGGAACGTAGCAGATGATGGCACGAAATGGACCGGGCAGGTGCAGATGAAGTCCAACGATCGTTGGTTTCTAGGGCCGGCATTTTTGCAGAAAGCGGAGCGAGATTGGCCAGTTATCCCGTACAACCAAGAAACTACGACCGAAGAGCTTCGTACCAGTGTTCTGGTGCACAGGAAAGTTCGGGATCCAGTGGTTGTGGCTAGTGACTACTCTAGCTGGAATCGTCTGCTAAAAGTTACGGCATATGTACAGCGATTCGTGTACAATCTACAAGCGAAACGACAAGGATTAGTTTCACATCAAGGACCATTGTCTAGTGAAGAATTGCGACAGGCTCAGCTGTACCATTTTCGGCAGGCGCAACAAGAGGTGTATCACGAAGAGATGTTGGTGCTGAAGGAGGGGTCGAAAAATGGAGAGAACGTGCGGAAGCAATGGCAACAATACAGTCGCAGCCAGATCTACAAGATGAGCCCATTCGTGGACGAAGACGGAGTTTTGCGAATGAATAGCCGAGCTGCGAAGTGCTCTTTCCTGTTTCCGGACGAAAAATTCCCGATAATACTTCCGGACAACCATCCGGTCACCAAAATTCTCCTAGTGGATTTCCATGAGAGGTACCATCATCGCAATTATGCTACTGTGGCCAACGAGGTGCGTAGACGGTACTGTATTCCACGACTTCGTCAAACACTTCGCAAGATGCGATGTGGTTGTCAATGGTGTCGGAACCGGGATGCGAAACCTGCACCACCAGAGATGGCAGAACTTCCTTCGGCGAGAATGGCTGCCTTCACCAGGCCATTTTCCCATGTAGGCGTAGATTTCTTTGGGCCTATTGAAGTCTTAGTGGGGCGAAGGGTCGAGAAGCGTTGGGGGGTCTTATTGACGTGTCTAACTGTCCGGGCTCTTCATATTGAGGTTGCTAACTCCCTTAGCACCAGCTCATGCATGATGGCGTTGAACAATTTCATCGCTCGTCGAGGCACACCAGTGTGCTTTTACTCCGATAGAGGGACGAATTTCGTCGGCGCGTCCAAAGAGCTTCGCGACGCTCTGAAGGCGATTGATAAGCACGAAATGTCGAAGGAGTTCACAACACCAGCTACGTCTTGGCAGTTCAACCCACCATCCAGCCCACACATGGGCGGTAGCTGGGAGAGGTTGATTCAATCGGTAAAGCGGAACTTGACGGAAGTGCTGAAGTGTAGGCGATCAACGGATGAGGAACTACGCAGTGCGTTGACACAGATCGAATCTGTTCTCAACAGTCGCCCACTTACTGATGTTCCCGTGGACAATGAGTCGGAACCGGCTCTGACTCCCAACCATTTTTTATTGGGGTCATCGGATGGCTCCAAACCCCTGACACTATTCGATGACAGCGTTCAAGCTGTGCGACGGGGATGGCAGGTGTCCCAAATGATGGCGAATCTTTTTTGGAGACGTTGGCTTCGGAATTATTTACCCGAAATCACTAAGCGAACCAAGTGGTTTAAGCAGGTAAAGCCCATAGCCGTGGGGGATATCGTCGTGATTGTGGACCCGGAGTTACCACGGAACTGCTGGCCTAAGGGCCGGGTAATCGGTACAGTAGAAAAAGGAAGTCAGGTACGTAGAGCAACTGTTCAAACTAGCAAGGGAGTGTACGAGCGACCAGCGGTCAAGCTGGCGGTCCTTGATATCTGGAGCGAAAATAGGTAGGCCAAATCCTGGAGTTGGCATACCGGGGGGGAGTGTTACAACCCCTCAAGTTGTGTCGCTCCTAGCTACTCAACTGCCCGTACCTCATGCACCGGTATGGTCGCGCGCCGATGGATGAGAGATGACAGGAGAAGAATAGAGGGCAAATAATGAGAGCGATATGGAATTCCACTTTGTTGACAACAAACCGCAAAGTCATTGAAGAAGCAAGCAGTGAATTTTTCCATACTTAGTTTCTTATTATATTATTACTATAAATACTTCTTAAATCTAATATAACGACTAAAGTAAGGTAGTGAAATTGATCTTAAAACTAGAAATGCTTAATACTAAATGAATTTCTATAGTTTCATGCGACAACGACTTTGGACAAATACTTAAACTAAAGCTAACCTAAACATACACGTTAGCCTGAAGGTAAATAGATTAAAATGTGGAAAATAGACATAAATACTTACTTAACATACATGTAAACAGACCTCACATCGCTAGTCAGGGACGTTCGACTTGAGAAGGACAAAAGGACGAAGATTGACTAAACGTAAGTAACGAAAAACAAGTACTTTAAACACAATGTTGAATTACCTTAAACCTACATGCAGGATATTAAAATATCTACTAAAATACGGATATTGCAAATCTCGGAAACCTCCCTTTCTTCGCCACCGAAACCCAACAGGGATTATCTTGAGTTATACTGACGTGGTGAACAGTGACACGATCGTTTCTTCTTCAGCCAAACGGTATTCAGCCAAATGACGTTCGGCCAAATGCGTTCGGTCAAGCGGCAATCAGCCAAATGACTTGGAGTCGGTATTTGAACAAAAAATTGTGTTCGCTCTTCGATCATATATACAAGTGGGATGGGTGTGTTTGCGATTAGGGAAAAGATTTGATTTTCCTTATAATATTTAAAATGCCGTGTCATTGATAGGCTCGGTAGCTAAGTTGGTAAAGCACTTGTGTAGCATATAAGGGTCGTGAGTTAAAATCTCACTTGAGATGTGGATTTGTTCCTAATTTCACTAATAGTGTATCCATCTGTACATATGTATGAACGTTAAGTTTATTTAAAATTCTAATTGATCACACGAATTGATATACCGAAACTTTGCACATTGAGTAAGTCTGTGATCTTGATTTAAAAGCTCATAATCACTTTAATATTTGAAACAAAACCTTCCAGAATGAAAGTTGTTTTGTATATTGCTTCGCAAGCCATAAAGTCATAGCATCGAAATGGCAAGAGTGGATGATTATTGAAGCACAGCGTGAAATACTGTAAAATTTAAGCAAGCACTAAAATCACTCTAACTTGGCTTCCTGCAAATTCCCGCAAAAAAGTCCGGTAGCATTCGAAAAAGAAGAGTCTAAACTAGCATCCTAGACCGGTTGCATATCGAATACGGTCGAATACTCCTACTTTTTGAACACATTGGCAAATAAACCGTGAAATTTGAGTAAATATTGTAAAATTTATTTTTAAACTTAAAAGCATCGCAATTTGTGCATCAAATATGCAAAATATACTAAATTTACTTTTAGGAAATGTATGCGTTATATTTTTTAATCACATTTTTCACCACAAATCACATTTTTCTTAATATTGGTTAAAATCGAGAATTTTCACTCATAAGAAGTTTCTCCATACAAAAAACGATACAATTTTGTTACAAATCGAAAAAAAATCAGTCGGTATATAATCAAATATAGCCCAAACAATCATACAAATATGAAAATTGCTTGATCTTAGAAAAACAACTTTTTTGACTTTTGTCGCGAAATTTTGATTTCTGGCCCATAGTGCAGTGGTTGAAATCGCGAAAAACACGATCGTGGACATTTTGAGCACTAGACTGACTCTATTTGAGCTAGCTCAGATTTTGAGTGTAAAAATGTGAAAGTAATAGGATGGGGCGGGGAAAGATGGGTCTATGCGTCCGTGCCATTTTCTGGCGCATTACTCATGTTTTGATTATGTTAATAATTTTGTTAGATGACCAGCATGAATATACAAAAGTTTGGGGCATTGATTGAAAAAATATTCACTCTCATTGGAAATAAAAAATAAAATGGTTTTTAGCCATTTATCTTATGCGATACATTCCATATAATCTCCAATCTCTATATATATATATATATATAAACGGCCGCGGGGCAAGATGGGTCACCTTCAATTTTGAACGTATTTTTGGAGCATTCAAAAGTTATTTATTTTTAATTACAAGATTATCTCATAAATGGCTTCAATCAAGCGGAATGAACGCTCAAAATTATAACATAAAATTATGATGGATGGAAATGGGAGCCAGACGAAATGTGCAGCCAGTGTGATGAAATAGAAGACTTCACTGAAATAAATTTTATTGTGAAAACTACCGATTCCATAGTAAACTTACTAACCGTACCTAATGATATTCACCAAATGATATTCACCGTGAATATCATTGGGATTTTTCGAAGGTAGTCCGTGACATTTACCCTAAATATTGGAAAAGTAGTGGTTTTTCCGTGACTTTCTTGCAGAACTGGTTTAGCCGCACAAGTTGTTCATATACCATATTCTCAGGTTCAGCTTGTAAAATGAGCTGTAGGTGATAGAATTTAGATATGACGAAATGAATTTTTCAGCACTGGTACCTATGATTCTCAACCGACAACAATTTCCAGTTAATTCCACTAAAACACTGTCAACTTAACTTGCAGTGCAGTGAACATAACCAAAAATAATCTTAATTTAACAAATGAGCATTGTATTTTTAACCATACTGTGTTGTAAAATGCGTGTCCTGGAAAAATTAACAATGTTTTGTTGTTGGGATGACTATGCTTTTAGTTAAATTTACTACAATGCATTGTAATTTCAAGCATATTTCAGTTACCCTAACAGATTTTGTTGTCGGTTGAGACTTGAGAATCATAGGTACGGTTAGTAATTTTACTATGGAATCGGTAGTTTCCACAAAATTTATTTCAGTATTGGAATACACTTTATACCACTGTGTGAAATGGTTTAACACAACCCGGTCAACCATATTTTTAAAAATCTTTACATTTCTTTATAACGATCTTTAAAGACGTTCATATCAAAAATCGATAGCGATCGTCATCGTTTCCTAAAAAAAATTAAATAAGAGCAAAGTCACATCGTTATCGATTGATAAATATTTTTGAAGAGAAATCGATACTGAAAATAGTGGGTTCTGTTTTATCGACCTGTCAAAATCATCAAAAAAACTAAAAATGACAACTACCTCACCACACACCCTTCCTGTTCATATATGTATTGCGATTTTTTGTAATCATATCCTAAATTGGGAATTGAACATATATTTAAAGGAACTTGAAAATGTTATGTTGATGCTTACCTACTGAGTCACACACTATTTCTAAGATTATGGCTGGCCAAAGGCATATATTCCTTCATCGCAACATAGAACCAATTACCAATTAGTAATTTACGGTAATTCCCAAAGTTGCAACAGCGCTAAGGTTTATCAAGCATTTATAAACTGAATCTTTGTTGGGAAACCTCAAATCAAATAAGATCCACATAATTTCATAAAGGTTCCCGCCCGGTCAACCTTTAGCGCAGGAGTAAGTTTTCCTGGAGCACGGGAATCATCGGAAGGGTAATCATCCAACACGGCGGTGCGGCGCAGTGGCTTCCTACTGCGAATGAAATTTCATATGTACCTACCGACAGCATAAATTCCTGTCCTGGATTGCTGTCCCGGGGAGCAATCCGGCCTTATCCGGACCTAAGAAACATTTTTCCGCTGGGAGAAACCGTCTTTTCACTTTGGTTTCTTTTTTTTCTAACTCGGGCAAAACCAAAACATTCACCCTGTCATTCAAAGATCAGAATAATAGAGTTAATAAACTATAGAGGACGAATGTCGCTGCTGTTCCCTTTGTTCTCGCTCGCAAACATGTCGGGTATCTATAGGGCACTTGCTGGCTTTGTTTAGTGTGCCCAACAGACCCATTTGATTTTGCTGTGAAACGTTTCGTAACGCGATTCTCATTACAAAGCGCTACCAGCAAAATCAAAGGGTCTGTTGGGCACACTAAACAAAGCCAGCAAGTGCTCTATAGATGCTTTTCTTATACCCCTAATCAGCAATCGTGTTTACAAACAGGAGTAGGGCGAACAACGATTATTGAGTGATACAATATTGTGGATTTACCGGCTACTTGTATTCTACCGGTCGCTTCAGTATTGCCTCCAAAGTAGCCGTTTTATAAAAAGAGTAACTTAAAAATGTTTTTAAACATTTTTATTGTATGCGCTATTCCTCATTGCCACTAGCTATTCAGCGACATTCATTTTTTGACAATCAAGATGATTTTTATATGAAAACGGCTACTTTGTAACGGCTACTCAAGTAACCGGTAGAATACAATTAGCCGGTAAATCCACAATACCACTTCTAATCAACATTGCTTGAATAAAAGCGTAACATTTGTATTAAAGAAACCTGATTACCTCTGATTACATCTAGTTGTTAACTATATCAGTGTAGTTGAATAAAATGATCAAGCAATAGTTATCAAACATAAGATACTTGTTCCATTGTAGATCATATGTGGAATAACGGCATCTAATACGTCGGAAGCGGCTTGTATTCTATCATTACACAAGTTTACAAAATAAAACGAAAGTCGTGAACTTCTGTCAACGACCAAAATTTTTGAAGCACAATTTAGTGCTGATTTCGAAACCGACCTTCAAAAGATTTAAAGTAGAACAGTTTTTGAGTTTTAGCTCAATATCGAGTTTTGTAACTTTTCAAAATATGTAATTTACTAAAATTCAAATATATTGCGTTTTGTTCAACCAATTTTAAATCTTTTTCCATAAATTGAAAGCTGAATACAATACCATTCGATCATCTGAATACAGGTTTTGCGTCAGATTGATGAAATTCAAGATATTGGCGAGTTTTAGGGACGATCTTCTTAAATTTTAGCAAAATTCCCAAAATTTTTTGAAGAAATGTATTTTTTTCAATAAGAAAAAAACAACCTAAAAATTCTTTCTCGGCGTTTATTTGACATATCATATGTAGGCGAGTTACAGTGAAAATTTCAGCTCAATCGGAGCAATGATTACGGAGAATGAGATGTTTGAAGTGAGCGACTTTGCTTAAAAATAGAACAAAAATTGATTTCAAATCATCAACCTTGTATGGAAAGTCGAAAAATTTTCCGCTCTACAGTAATTTTTTTCCTTCGCGTTTTCGAACTCAGGGCATGATTCTACACCAAAAATGATCATCAGCTTACCGAGTTCAAAAATGCTGTAAACTAGTGTTATTAGACAGATTGATGTGAATACCTAAGCAACTGTCTCTTATGTACGATTAGTTATTCAATCGGCAGAAGTATATTTAACAAACGTACAGTTTCCACTGCATAAAACATTTCTGGAGCTCGATTTGAAAAGGTCGTATGTGCTTTTGTCAATTAAAAATTCGATCAGTTGGATTCGCTTATTATAACAAAAACCGTTGATATTGAAAAAAGTTGATACATACAGCAGAATCATCACAAAACAGGCTTTCCGTTCCATCATTAAAAGTCTTCAAAATATCTTCCCTATTGCTACAATAACGAAAATAAACTGATCGAATTTTATATCGACAAATGTACATACGACCTTTTCAAATCGAGCTCCAGATTTATTCGCCATATTGTTCAAAACATACTCTTGTTCAACTGTCGGCGCCTTTGTGGAACATTTAATCAACTGGCATGCTTATTAACCGTAGTGTGGCCAGCAAAAAAAAACACCCGTAGAAGGCCGGCAGGGTACCCGGGTACCCACGCAATGGAAATGATCATATCTCAGCGATTTTTCCACCGATTTCAAAAGATTTTGCCTCATTCAACTCAGAAACTCATTATCTATCGAGATCGTATTTGGTTAGACCGGTCGATCACCATAGGTACCGGAAAATCCGGATTTACGGATCCGTGTTTTTATACAATAGAATATACGGGATTTTCGGTAGGTTAGTAGCAATTTCGGTACCAAGCATCGTAAAATTGCTTTGGCATATTGTATCTGACCGGCAGGGAATCATAAAACGTGTTGACTTTGAAACTGTGATTTCGGAACACGCTTCCCGTGAGGCCATGGTTGACCATAAACACTTTAAGGTATCCTAGCCTTAACAATGTGGGTTTCAATATGGTATAAGGACATGCTCCCAAAAATATGGATTTTCCGAAAACCACGGTGATTAGATCGGTCTAACCAAATATTTTCCCGATAGATGATGAGTTTCTGAATTGAATGAGCTAAAAATTTCCAAAATCGATGAAAAATTGACGGAGATATGATCATTTCAATTTCGTGGGTACCCGGGTACCCTGCCGGTCTTCCACGTAATAAAAAAATGCAGGAGCCCCTCCCCCTGCCCCTCCTCACTTTAAAATTTGGTCAACCCCAGTAATAGATGTATATTCACGAGTTCTAAGATCTAACAGAGTTCCAACATCCTAGTCTCAATAACCATTAAAATATCGAGATTTGAAATTGAAAAAGGTACCCGGGTACCCTGCCGGCCACATAAGTGTTAATGATTTTGAACTGTTACTTGGGTTATCTATGTTGAAACCATTTTTAAAGGTACAGTTTATTGACAGCATTCTTAGGCGACAAAAATACCTATGTTCAAAAGCACGCCAAAAGATTTGAAATTGGTCAAGCGGTTAAAAAGTTATCGGGTCCCAAAGTCACATTTTTTTTGTAAAAAGAAAAAATAATTAAATCTATAAAAACTCATATTTTACGTGACTTTGGAAAAAAAAAGTTCTACAAGTTTATTCGAAATTCAATAGGTAAGATTCATAAAAAAAAGATTGAAAATCGGTTGAAAATTGAAAAAGTTATGATACTTGAACTTGAGGTAAAAACACATTTTTATTACTCGATGAGGCGACTGTGCCACCTCTAAATCTCAATATTTTTGGCTCAAACTCAGAGGTTTCACTTTTTATCTCATTTGAATCCAAAAGAGCTTACGAATTTCAGGTTTCAACAACTTTTGAAAAATAAGCCGCAGCCTAATGCCCACATCATTCGGGACAACATTGGTGAAAGGATGTGTGCGGGGGTGGACAAGTGGGATTCCGTTACTTCCACGATCTCCCGAATCGAACTTGAACTACAGAGACAATGGTGGTGGTCGGCAAGGTGAGGGTCCCCCTTCCCATTTGGGAGCTTGAGTCCAACGGGTAGTCTATAATACTAGCCAGGACTCAAGCTTCCAGGGGAGATAGGACAACTTAAGGCGGTAGCTAGTGAAACGCTTACCAATAGAGAGGAACCACCAAGGGGAATGACATATCCTTTTCTAACCGGAATATCCTCATTTATCCGTTTCTAACCGTCGCTAACCGTTGCTAAGTGAGCTGCTAAGTGAGCAGCGGTTAGACACGGTTAGCGACGGTTAGAAACGGATAAATGCGGATATTCCGGTTAGAAAAGGATATGTCATTCCCCTTGGGAACCACCTCTTGGGTATCTGATCAGCAGATTTTCTCATTCTAAAAGAAAAAATACCTTAAGTTTTGCTGTCAAGCATTTATTCAGATAATCGAATGAGTAAGTGAGTTAAGATACAGCTGATCAAAATAAGATGTCCGACCATTATTGGTTCTACACCCTATCATTTTCAAATAGTTACGGAAAATAGTTCCATAAAAATGTAGATATTGGTCACCCTATTTTCAGCCAATAGGAGGCAATCAGTGAAGTACTAGATTGAAAGTAGTGAGCTGGATTTTAGTATGGTGAGATGATCAATTCTTCATTTCTGCAATGAAATGGAGCAAACAGCGTGGGTTATATGATTTCTTGACTAATTTGATGCTATTTGAGCAAAAGTTTGGGTAACTGTGATGTTGTATTATTTATTTCTTGCAACTTCAACAACACAGTTACCCAAACTTTTGCTCAAACAGCATAAAATTGGCCATGAAATCATATAACCCACGATGTTTGCTCCATTTCATTGCAGAAATGGAGAATCGATCATCTCACCATACTAAAATTCAGCTCACTACTTTCAATCTAGTACTTCACTGATTGCCTCCTATTTGCTCTAGATGCGCATCGAGCGATCTGACATCTGACTTAAACGCATGAAAGGGAGATCCTGGAAGTCGCGCTCTCGCATTTCGATAACAAACCCAAGTTCCGCGTGAGTGCACTCGTTGAGAGCGATGCCCGGTCCTCGAAATAGAGACGGCGGGCGAGTGCCCCATGTTTTTGTTATGCTGTCGACGATTCCCGTTATCTCACGGTGTACTCGCTGCTTGCTGGTTGGCTTGCATGCGCTTTCGATTCTGATGATTCTGATGCTATTTTGGTCACACGCTTTGGTTGGCTGGCAGTAGGTCGTGGTAGTGGTGGTGAGACCGACGACGATCCGAGATGGAACTGAGTTCCCAACAGCAGCATGCGTGTGTGTGTGTGTTACAGCGCAGAGCGAAGGCACTCAAAAAAGTCAAGATGGACGCGTTTTACTACGTAGTGAAAACTCGTACTGCTCGTGGAAATAATCAAAACACATGGTTTTTCAAGTGAATATCCGGTGGAATTTGGCTCGGTTTGCCCCGTGAATGATGGATTCGGACCGTGATCGTGTAAATCGTGCGTTTTGTGACGGTTTTCAGTGATTTTTCACGTTTGTTGTGCGTTTTCCAAAGTGGCTGGGAAAAACGAAAGAAAAATAATACAAAACAGTGGGTTCTGCTGGTTGCGTGTATGGGAGGGAGATTGTGCGGTAGTGGGGTGGAATAACACCGAGTTCATCTACGCGAGCCTGATACAACAGTGCAGTGATGCCAGTGATGGTGTATATGCAATATAAGGTGGAATTTGAACCGGAATGAATTTGCAGCCAAATTGAATAACAGCTACTGTTCAAGGAAACGTTTGTTTTAACTGATCTTTGGTGAAGACTACAAGAAATTGTCCAAAAATCCTGTATATTATTATTGCAGAAGCTGTTTCAAAAGGTAAACTTTAACAAATCTATTTCAAATTAAAAATAAAATAATTTTATTTTATTTATGTTAATTATAAACTGGTTCACGTTCGATCAATAACTACAATTACAATTATATTTTAAAAAACATTTCTATGGAAATACATATAGTTGGAAATAAACTATATAAACAAATTTGATATAGTTGAACATTAATTTAAATTTGATTTTTTTGTAATGTTATTTGAAAAGATAAAGAGGTTTGCGCCCTTTTTAGAACGATTTCAAATGGAAATCACTCAAGGGTCAAATTTTCCCAAAATAAAGAGTTATGAATATTAATAATAAAGTAAATCATCAAGACAAACTTTAGAGGCACACACCTTACAAACGAGCAACAAACTTCGCTGCATTTAAAAATCCTGACTTTGGCCAGTTAGCGTAGTGGTTAAGGCTATGGATCGCCAATCCGGAGACGGCGAGTTCGATTCCCCATTTCGGTCGGGATAATATTCTCGATTCTCTGGGCATAGTGTATTATTGTGTTTGCCTCACAACATACACATTCATGCAATGGCAGGCAAAGAAAGCCCTTCAATTAATAACTGTAGAAGTGCCCAAAGAACATTAAGTTGAAGTGAGATAGGCCAAGTCCCAGTGGGAACGTAAAGCCACAAAGAAGAAGAAGAAGACTTTGCCCACTTGCCAAAAAAGGCGACAATCCTCACCAGACGCATTTGATTACCAGTCAACCCTAGTAAAAAAAGACGCGGACACGTTCAATGCTTCCAGTGAGCTATTCGCTCTTTTAACCCTAAAAGGGAAACCTGGGGTCCATTGGACCCCAGGCGCCTTTCAGAGCTCGTCTTTGATGGAACACACTCAGCGAGGTGACGAAACTGAGGCCATGAAGGTATCCCTTTTAGGGTTAAGGAAGCACGACACTAGACAACGGACCAGCATGCAACGCCCAGTGGCACGGCCGAAAACTTTTCCTGACAGCTGCGGCGGGAATCGAACCCGCGCTCCTCAGCACGATGCGACTAAGAGCTTGGTGACCCTAGCCGCACGACCATGGAGCCACGGCCATGGAATAAGACGTTGGGATCTCCAGTTAGCCTAGTGGTTAAGGCTATGGATCGCCTATCTGGAGACGGTGGGTTCGATTCCCGTTTCGGTCGGGAAAATGTTTCGACTCCCTGGGCATAGTGTATCATTGTGCTTGCCTCACATACAAATTCATGCAATGGCAGGCAAATAAAGGCTTCAATTAACTGTGCAAGTGCTCTAAGAACACTAAGTTGAAGAAAGACAGGCCAAAAGTTCCAATGCGAACGTAGAGCCATAAAGAAGAAGAAGGATCGTTGAGCTTACACTACGCCATCGCGCTTAGCTGTTCAAGGTGAAGATATGACGCAGCCACACTTGTGTCACCAAGTTCTATTCGCATCATGCTGTGGGGTGAGGGTTCAATTCCCGCTCCGGGCGATTAAACTTTTCGAGAGAAAAGTTTCTTGTTCGTATCCACTGGTCCATGCTCCGCGTGTGTCCTTTGTCTAGTTTTAAAATTCGTTCAGTCTTTGGCTGAAGCCTGTGTCCGTGTCTTAAAAAAATCCACGGTAATCAATAACAAAACCATGTTATTCAACGATAATCAGCTATATTGATGGCATACCTAACCAGAAAAAGTTATCATGATCATATCATGTTATCAATCCATAATCATTCTGAATAATCAATCTTCGTAAACAATAAGTTATCAAAACTGTGTATAAACAACGAAAAAAATCATGACGAGTAATTAAAATGGATCACATCTGAATCAGTCGAAATGGAAACGAAGCCTATAATAAGACTCCTGTGACAGTGGATCACAGATGACGCCTGAAAAAAGATAGTGGAGTGAAGGCGAGCGAACGAAAACACGAGGAGCCAAAGCCGTTGCCCGTCAGCCCCATTGGTATACTTTGCACTTTAGTCATATTCGAGCTTCTACCTCTTCTGTAGTAATATGTCGTATGTAGAGTGCGAAACGTTGGTCGCCTATTAGGTTTCAATTGTTCTTCATTACCACAGTCGGCGATGAGGAGACGCCTGTAAGATAATAAATCGTCTCGCTCTTCATACATGTGTTCTTAAGAGATGGATATACTTGCGGTGCAGTTGTTAAAGGAAAGATGAAGCATCGATGTGTTTTTAATTTCCTTGTATCAACCAAAATGCCGTGTCAATAATTTGGCTCGGTAGCTTAGTTGGAAATACACTTGTCTAACGTAAAAGTCTAGCGTGAGTTCAAATCTCACCTGGGCTGTGGATCTTTTCGCAATTTCACTAATAATGTATCCATCTGTAGATATGTACGTTGAGTTGATTGAAAAATCATTAATTGACCACACGTATTGGTATACCGAAGAATTTACACTTGAGTCATTTCATTTCTGTTCCGTCTGGCAACCCGGCTGACAGGCGTTCCTAAAAATGGGGAGCTTTGCCGTGCCATGATGGATGGTGCTAGATGCGGAACATCCTCCACAGGCTTCGCCTAGAAAGGCGGAATCGCCCTGAGCGTTCCCACCCAGAATTGCTCGTCTTTTTTTCCTCTGCAAAACTGCATACGCCTTTGACCAGGGGGAGAAAACTGCACTGCAAAGGTGTCGTTTCCTAAATCCCTGGTAAAATCTTGTTCGACACTAAGTCTTTGGCTCTTTGAGGTGGGATCTGGTCTTTGTATACAGGAGATTTACAAGATTCGCATATAGGTAATTGATCCCTCAATGTGTGATATGGATGTTTTTATTGCGCCCAGAATCCCTTCGCCTTGCTCGAACAATAATAACAACTAATAATTGTGATGACCCCGAGAATTATTTACCACGACGTAATGCGATGTATGGTGACGTTGTTATGATTAAGAAATAAGTGGAATTTTTGTTTTGATCCAAGATCTATGTCACAGTGTAAAACTGAAACAGTATTCGTCTGCTAGTGCTGACATCCTTGTGATGAAGTTTGCTAAGGAAATAATGTGAAATGAAGAAATAACACGAAATTAACAGTTAATTCTGTTAGTGAGACCAAAAGTAAGCATAAACCTGGAAGATGGATAAGTGCGAAGTAAGATGGCATGTCTGCAAAAAATTACCCGCGTAATAATGCTAAAAAAAGTTATCAAAAACCACAATCCAGTCTCGCCAGTCATTCGGATCTCGTTAGTCCGCCCGCGCGATTTCTCACGGAACGGAAATCCATCACGAAATGCGACTTAACGAGAAAATGGACCATTTTTACTGATTTGGAATTCATGAGGGAATGCGTTTGGGGTTATTTTTCTTTTCCACACACCTCGCCGTTTGTGTCTGCTGCATCCATACATGCCAAGCACCAGCGTACGTACATTTTTCGTACATGTTGGTGTGTGGTTACTGTTTTTGTTATTATTTAGTGATTCTCGTTTCTTCTTATGCGCCGAAGAGTAAAAGTGGCCGCCTTGAAGCACGGGTTCGCTATCCACCGTAGCATAGATCCGTCTCGTGTGTAAAATGCTGTTATTGTTCTTATTAGCTTGATAGAGGAAAAGAGTTATTATTTTTTTAGTAGATTGTTTTTGTTCAGCTAGAAACATCAATAATTTCTTTAATTAACTTTATAACTTTAGTTAATTGTCTATATAAATACAGTAGACGTTCGATAGCTGCAACATGTTTACATTTCACTTAGCGAATGAAGTTCGATAACTACAACGAATGAAAAATGTCAACAAGTTGTCCATCGACATAAAATAACCGTGAACGTAATCCAACTGTTCATTTGGGCTAACATGGCGCACCATTTTGACGTTTGGCGGTGCGATAACTGCAAATTTGTTGCACTTACCGGACTTACAGTTAAAAAGCATTGCAGTTAAATCGTTTGCACCGACCGAACGTCTACTGTAGTTACATATTTGGTTTCCAACGTCACATTGAGATCTCCACTATATCCTCGCAGAGTGTCTCCTGAAGTTTCTCTCAGGATTCCTCTTGAAGATTTTCTATTCCGATTCCTTCCGGTATTTCTCCTGGGGATTCACCCCAAGATCTTCCCAGGATTTCTCTCAGAGTTGCTGATTTCTACTGGAGCTTCTCCAAGCCAAGGATTTCTTAAGCAGTTTTTCATGAATTTTCTTTATGAGTTCCTCCCGAGATTTCCACCGTAATTTCCTCAAGAATATTCCTTTAGCTGCCTTTTCTAAAGTTTCTCCCTGGATTTCTTCTGGAGTATCAGCTGAGATAATTTCTGTAAGTTCTTGCGGAATTTCTTCTGAATGTTCACCAGAGATTTCTCTCGGAGTTTTTCCCGGGACTTCTCTCAGAATATTTCTTCCGATGATTCTGATTTTTTTCTGAATTGACAACTGACATTTTCTAATATTTCTTCCAGAGTTCCCCCAAGCAACCAAAAGTTCGGATAAAACGGCATGTTCGGGCTTAATCAGCAATTCGAAGGAATACGAATACAGCCCACTTTTTAAGTAATTAACCGAGCTTGAGTTCACAAAAAGTATACTTATGCCGGGAATGCTATTCAGCTCAAAAATAAGCTTCGTTGAAATTTAAAAAAAAATTAAATTTGCCCTCAAAAGTTATCAATTATTGAAGAGATATTAGTAGGTACCTGTGGAATCCTAATTGATCAATTTCTTGAGTTACATTTTTAAGTATTTTACTTACTATGAGACTTGAACTCAGATTTTCCTCGTCGAAAGCCGGTGCCTTACCAATGCTCCATGTATGCGTTGTTGAGCACTGAGGGATTCTAGCCAAAGTGCTGATTTCATTTATTAGAGCTCAAACAGGTTCGCATGTGAACTTTTTGTGAACTTAAAGTTGTCTGCGTGAACTTTTTTGAACCCGAATTAACGACAAAGTTCAAAAGAAGTTTACGTGAAACTTCTTCTCTTGTGAACTTGCACTGTTTGACATTTTCAGTTTGTTTTGGTCGGCAACTGCTAAAAGTGCAAAGCAATAAATTAGTGCCAAGTTCAGTCGTTGGCCTCAGTTTATCAGTTTTTAATGTGCGTGATTGTGTTGTTTATCATCGCGCAGCCGAGAAAATAAACTCCTGTGGAATTGTTGCCCCTACGGGAGCCAAGACGGGAGCAGTCTTTTAGCTACACGTTACGGATTCCTTCCGTTAATTGCAGGTTGTTGAAATATAATAGTGAAACAAGGTGTACTTGCGAAATTCACGCAAGATGTGGTTAATGAGCTCCATTTCCGAGTGCTTAAATTAAATGAGAACTTCTCCCAAGTTCCGCTGTCTTCAAAGTTCAAGTGAAGTTCACTTTTGGTACAGTTAATACTTATACGAACTTTAAGTAGAAAGTTCAAAACAAGTTGGGAACGAAACATTTCAAGTTGATGTTCTATGTCTAATTGAACCAAATTTGAACTTTAGAGGCACGCAAAAATCCAACATGAGTTCGATTAAAATTTGATTGAACTCTGCTCTAAAGTTCAAAGTAAGTTCTTTCTGAACCTCTTTTCGACTTAAATGTCGTTTTGAAGAGACATCAAAAGCATGTACATGTACTTCCAAGTTCATAAACAATAGGGTCTTGTACCATTTGGGCAGGTGTACCTATTTTGGGCACTTGCCGCTATAACTAAGGCAATTTCAAACCGATTGATTTAAAATTTTGTCCAGAGTTAGACACGTACAGTATCTAACTCTGTAAAAAAGTCAAATCAATCGGTTTGAAATTGACTTAGTTATAGCGACAAATGCCCAAAATAGGTACACCTGCCCAAATGGTACAAGACCCTACATGTGCAATTTTTTGGAGAATCAAGTTCGACAAAGCCAAAATTGAACTAAATTTGAACTTTTGAGTCCGCTCTTCAAGTGAAATCCGAACGTTTGGTTGCTTGGGGCCTTTTGGGATTTATGGAGGAGCTATTGCTGATTTTTTCACGGAGTTCTTCTCGTACTTTTTTTTTCTGCTGGTAGTTGTTTAAGAAATCCTGACAAAAACTGGGACATCTTAAAAAAAAGTTCTTGGAGTAGTCCCGGAAGAAAATTTTAGGGAAATTCAAGGAGGAACTGTTAAAACCTTTAAGAGAAATTGCAAGTGAAACTATAGACGACATCCCGTAAGAAGGAAGGAATGTCAGAAAACTCTGGCAGAAATACCTAGTAGAACTTCTACAAGAATCCCGAAAGAAGCTGTCCTGAGAAAACACCAAGATAAAAAATCGGAAGCAACTTCTTGGCGTAACGTCCCAACTGGGACAAAGTCTGTCTCTCAGCTTTCTCATGTCGTTTTCGTTTTTGCGGCGGTGCTAGCACTTTTGCGCCGAAAATGTTCGTTTTTGATTTTCGTGCTACACCGGTGCAGCACTTTTTCTGCACGGCGCATGATAGTGCAGCACTAAAAAAAGCGTGAGTGTAGCTGTTGCACACCGTGTCCACCAATCAGCGTTTGCAAAGTTGTCAATATTTTGGTGTTTATACTCGCACACCAGTGCAACTGCATCGGGAATGTTTGTTTATTCAGCGAAAAGTGTAACCCAAAAAAAGTGACGAACCCCTAAAAAAACTCTTCGATAAATTCAAGGAAGATCTCACTGGAAGAATTCTGTAAGAAACTGCGAAAGAATTTAAAGGAGATTCCTCCGGAATGAATTCAAGAAAGAATCGTGGATACAATTTCGAAATCTGAACATCTCGTTTTCTCGCTTGGCAAAACCCCTTGAATCTGCCAAGTTATCCAAGTCGTTGCAAACTCATAAACTTGGAGCTTCTGCATGATAGAAGGAACGTCGCTAAAGCCTGCTTCATATCCGACCTTCTTCAAAATCAGATCGCTCTTCGTTGCTTGGTCAGATTGGAATCCACATTCCAAGTTGGTCTGTTCGTTCTTATTCTTTTCTATCTATTCGCCATGCCAGAGCCAATTACATTATAAATGAGCCGATGCAGAGTATATGCCGTGTTTTTAAAAGTTGTTTTGCTGTTTTTGATTTCAATGTTTCTCGTGTAGTGATTAAGCATAGATTGAAGCAAATTTTATGTTAGTTATTTAAGTTATGTTAGAATAGCTGTGTCATTTGGGTTTGTATTTTTATCTGTTGACAAATAAATAAATGTTAAATGTTAAATATCTCTACTTCAGCACCAGCACAGAGAACAGACCCCGAATAAAACGGTATCATACAGTGCTGATATAGGTAATAATTTTCTGATCATACATGTAATCGTATAATGGATTGTAAGCCAATGATAGCGTGAATCATATGGATGATAGCAGATATGATATTCGGATGTTTGATGATAGACCAAATGGGTTGTTAAGTATCGTTACCATTCAAAAACGCCTTTTTTCTCGAACAAAAATTTTGCGATATCATTCATGCTATAATAACTTTATCATTCGCTTTATGATACAGGGAATAATAAAAACAAAGCGGAAATATTTCATCGGACCTGCATTATCGACAAAAAAAATGATACACCCCTGCGATATTTTCCGCGGTATCTGCCAGCTTTGTGAATCATAATGGGAATCGTTGTTTACATTTTAGTCGTTTTTTTAAGTATTTTCTCCACGATCTGGAATCGAAGTGTGGTTACCGGGATTACTCCTTGCTCATCGCGCTTTATTCCATTAGACCATTTGAACTGCGTGCTCGCGGGTAGTTTTAAGGTGATCATGTTTTAAAGGTGGAAAAGTGGAGTGTAGATGGAAGAAATATTGTAGTAAAAATGATCAATATAGTAGCCTTGGAGGATCATGTGAGAAATTGCACCAAGGATCTGAATCATCACATCAACTGGAAATGTAGTTCGGGTGTTTTCAGATACAATTTGCAATAAGTGGAGGTAATTTCAACAACGAAGGTACCCACCAAATAATTACTTTGTCAAGCCACGGGTGTCAGTGGGCCTAAAACCTTTCAATAAACTATGTGGAAGAAGTCAACAAAAAGCAATTGTGCGTTCAGAAAGGTTTTCAGAGCCTTTAATACTCTCAGAGTGTGCTACAGATGGCAAGGTAAATGTGGATTATGTTATAATCATATCGAAATTGTGCCGTTGCATCTTGAAGTTATCAGAAAATCATGCAGAAAATAACCTCGGCAAAAAATCTACCGAAAAAGTAAATCATTTGAATCATTCCAGTATTATCCAGTGAATCGTTATCATTGATATTATGCTTCTTGAAAAGTATTGAATGATCTTACGTTGAGTCTTCCAATCATGCAATTATTGACTTATGATTACTTGTAATGTGATCATACCACCAATGAACGTCTTATAATATGTACGACACCATGTGTCATAATAATCTATTCGGGACATCCAAGCTCAGTTTCAGAACTGTTAAAGGAATTGGTATTAATGGCCTACTATAAGAAAGCCCCGCGGACCCTGCTAGCAGTATCGATCATTTCGAGTGTTTGCTTTTTCGCCAAGGCTCCCAAACCAAACCCGCCTTTAGGAGAAGAGTTTCCTTCCAATGGGAAAGCGAATGCGCGCGCCATCGATTTGAGTTCCCTCTGAACACTCATCGACCGCCACAACCCTGTTAGTGCTCAGTGGTAGTGGTGCTGAGTGCGTGGTGTTGTTTGTTATTGATTGCAAGCGCTCGGCGCGGACTTTCCTGCTTGAATGGACGCACGCTGCATAGTGTTGGTGACATCGCGTTCTGTTGGTATCGACTCAAAACAAAATGCGGCACTCAGCGCTCACGGGGATGTTTTTTTTTTTTTTTTATCTTGAACGGGACTCGACCCACCTCACGACGCGACGACTCGATACACGCTCTTTTTGCTGGGGTGCAATGTGCATGTGCAACTGGCACGGTTGCCTATCACAATGGAATGCACATGATGAAAACCGAGATTTTATGAGACGCAATATTTGTTTTCGTCGATATATTGCGCAATACGCGCCAAATTAGACTGACACAAGTTTATTAGGCACTGTCAAACCGTGAATGTTCTTTGGCGTGGTGCAAGGGGTTTTTCGTGAAATACGCAGCGCTATAGTGGGCGAAAAGGTAGCTACAGCTCCTCCATGCTAAGTTCAAGTAGGGCCTTCATACTAAATTGAAAAATTATTTATATCATATATGTTAGACCTCAATACATATTTGTACAATTCCTTATTTTCCTTGACGTGTTTTCCTAATTTTGAGGATCGTCATACAATGTGATAAATAACGCTTTCCTAATCCCCTTGTTTGATAAAAAAAACCCTTTTTTTTGACAAGGCCTTAAGTTCTAGAAAATTTAAAGAAAACTAGAGAAATGCATTTTGCTTCTTGGTTGAATACGATATGAGACAGTTTTCATCGAGGCAAAGTAGTTGTAAACAGTAACCAGCGTAGCGTATCGCCGCGATGCAAAATAAACTCAACAAGGTAAAACACAAGAGAAGACGCAGAGGCCCCATTAAGGGGGAGGTGGTGAGGACTGCGGTGGTGGTGGTACATTGCATCGACGGGCATATTAATAGTAACAGCGAAGCACCATTCATAAATGGTCTGGGCTGCCTGGCGCTTGGTTTACTCTCCGCCTTGCTAGACGGCAGGCAAGCGATATGCATTCCCTAGTATAGTCCAACAATCTCCATTTCGTGTATTTGGGTTTGGTTTAGCTTGAGGTTAACGATGCATCGTCATCATCGACTTCGTCTGGCTTAGCTTGTGTGTTTCGTCGTTTGGGGGTAGTGCCATATTCAAGGTAGATTTGGTTCATTCAAAATCGAAATATTTTTTGTTTGCGTGGTCGACCTTCTTACTTCTGTTCTCATTTTTCACAAAATTGGAATTTTAATTATCAAGATAGATAGTGTATCAAACAATTGTCCGTACAGCAAACTTTTTGTCAAAACAATTTTTCATGCAAATGTTAATAACTTTTTTATGCGTCAATCAAAAACGCTGAAATTTCGACCAATCATGAATCATATATTATAGCTCCATTAGTAAAATTTTGAGCGAGATCGAATAAGTTTTCTGAAAGTAAGTTATAGAACTTTTAGTAAAACTTAAAAGACTTTTGAACACATTTTTAAAACATTACATCTCAATATGTACTCGATGGATTTTTTTCAATTTTTTTGTGTTACATCTTAGGCCCAAGGTTTTCATATGCAGCCATGTTTGGGGTTTTATATTCACTACGAAAAATATGAAAAATGTGTGTATGTAGTTGACGATGTTTTAAGATTTACCATATTTTGCACATATAATCTGCCAAACGTTTTCCACAAATAAAAGTGCATCAACTGAACGAAAAATCTAAAGGACCTACACTTCATATGTAGTTTAGTAGGTCCTGTGTAAAAATATATCATTAAGAGAGTTTAAAATAGCTGAAAACACTTGGCACTTTTATTGATCAAAATATGATAAATTTCCAAATGACACTCTGAACATATACAGATTTTTCATATTTTTTGTAGTGAATATAAAACCTTAAACGAAGCTGCATATGAAAGTCTTAGGTATAAGCTGTAACACGAAAAATATTGAAAAAGTTTCATCAAGTACAAATTGAGATATAATGTTTTAAAAATGTATTCAAAAATTTTATAAGTTTTACTAAAAGTTCTATAACTTTCAGAAAACTTTTTCGATCTCGCTCAAAATTTTACCAATGGAGCTTCAATATATGGGTTAAAATTGGTCAAAATTTCAGCGTTTTTAATTGACGTATAAAAAAGTTATAATCATTTAAATGAAAAATTATGTTGACCAAAAAATTGCTGTACGGACAATTGTTTGATACACTGTACCTAACTTGAGATCCCAAATGATTTAGGAAGTCGTCCGTAAAACCATAATTAGCAAACACGCAATAATCAAGTTACTTCTTTTCTTCTGAAATGCTAAGAACGCAATGTGGATCATCACATCCGTAATGTTCATCTAGCTAACGTGCCTCTTCATGTGAACCAACATGCATACCAATCTGGTAAGTCCACTGCGACAAGGTTGTTCATCATATCGAGAAGGCATTTGCAGAAAAGCAGCCCTGCTTGGTTGATTTACTGGATACAGGTTACTTACCTTACCAATCAGGCTAAGGCCGGGGTGGCCTCTGCTGTACATAGTAGCCGTCTCCATTCCACTCGGTCCATGGCAGTTTGTCTCCAGTTTCGCACTCTGCGTAGAGTCCGCAGATCGTCCTCCACTTGGTCGACCCACCTAGCTCGCTGCGCTCCACGTCTTCTTGTACCGGTCGGATGACTCTCGAGAACCATTTTAGTCAGGTTGCTATCCGACATCCTGATGACGTGACCCGCCCACCGTAGCCTCCCGATTTTCGCGGTATGGACGATGGTTGGTTCTCTTAACAGCTGATGCAGCTCGTGGTTCATTCGCCTTCTCCAAGTCCCGTCTTCCATCTGCACTCCGCCGTAGATGGTACGCAACAACTACCGTTCGAAAACTCCAAGGGCGCGTTGGTCCTCTGCACGTAGGGTCCATGTTTCGTGCCCATAGAGGACGACCGGTCTAATCAGCGTTTTGTAGATAGTTAACTTTGTGTTACGGCGAACTTTATTCGATCGTAGAGTTTTGCGGAGTCCAAAGTAAGCACGATTTCCTGCCACAATGCGCCTCTGAATTTCTCTGCTGGTGTCATTGTCGGCGGTCACCAGTGGGCCCAAGTACACGAATTCTTCAACCGCCTCGATTTCATCACCGTCGATATGAATTTGGGGTGGCGGGCGCGGTGATTCCTCCCTGGAGCCCTTTGCCATCTTGTACTTTGTCTTCGACACATAAAAGACTAATCCGATTCGCCTGGCTTCACTCTTTAGTCGGATTACGTTTTCGCCATCGTCTCAAATTTACGAGCAATAATGTCAATATCATCAGCGAAACCAAGCAGCTGAACGGACTTCGTGAAAATCGTACCACTCGTGTTAATCTCCGCTCTCCTTATTACACCCTCTAACGCAATGTTGAACAGCAAGCACGAAAGACCATCACCTTGCCGTAACCCTCTGCGAGATTCGAAGGGACTCGAGAGTGTCCCTGATACTCGAACTACGCACATCACTCGATCCATCGTCGCCTTGATCAATCGTATCAGTTTATCCGGGAATCCGTATTCGTGCATAATCTGCCATAGCTGTTCTCGATCGATTGTATCATACGCCGATTTGAAATCGATGAACAAGTGATGTGTGGGCACGTTGTATTCGCGGCATTTCTGCAACACCTGGCGGATGGCGAACATCTGATCCGTTGTAGCGCGTTCACCCATGAATCCAGCCTGATATTGCCCCACGAACTCTCTTGCAATCGGTGATAGACGGCGGCATAAAATTTGGGAGAGTACCTTGTAGGCAGCGCTCAGTAGTGTGATCGCGCGATAGTTCCCGCAATCCAACTTGTCGCCCTATTTGTAGATGGGACACACGATACCTTCCATCCATTCCTCCGGTAATACTTCCTCCTCCCAAATCTTGGTAATGACCCAGTGTAGTGCTCTCACCAGTGTTTCTCCACCGTATTTTAGAAGCTCGCTTGGTAGTTGATCTGCCCCAGCGGCTTTGTTGTTTTTCAACCGGTCAACCTCCTCCTCAATCTCTTGGAGGTCAGGGGTCGGAAGTCTTTCGTCCTGTGCACATACTCCTAAATCTGTTACCACGCCACCTTCGGTACTTGCAATGTCGCCATTGAGGTGCTCATCGTAATCCTGACGCCACCTCTCGACCACCTCACGCTCGCTCGTGGGAATATTCCCGTAATTATCTCGGCACATGTCGGCTTGTAGCACGAAGCCTCTGCGCGAGCGGTTCAGCTTCTCGTAGAACTTTCGTGTGTCCTTAGCGCGCTACAGCTCTTCCATCGCTTCGCGATCTCGTTCTTCCTGCTGGTGCTTCTTCATTCGGAAGACTGAGTTCTGCCTGTTCCGCGCCTGTTTGTAACGTGCCTCATTCGCTCTCGTACGGTGTTGCAGCATTCTCGCCCATGCTGCATTCTTCTCGTTTTTCAACTGTTTACATTCGACGTCGTACCAGTCGTTTCTGTGATTCGGAGTCGCGAAGCCTAGCGCTGTAGCCGAGGTACTACCTATGGCGAATCGGGTACAGGTACTCTTCGATATTACGTACCCTCGATATAGCGAATTCGATATAACGTACATTTTGCTTCGGTATAACGTACAACATTGAAAATTTTTATTTTTCCCAGGAATAACCCTTAGATAAACTACGAAATCACTCAAATCAATGTTTTGTTGCAGCATTAGCCCTCTTGCCCAGAATTAGAGCAAATTGGGGAAAAAATAGTGTACGTTATATCGAAGCAAAATGTACGTTATATCGAAGCACAAAAAAACGAAATGATTTTTTCGTGAAAACTCAAGTTTTTCATTATTGGTTTGTGAATTCCACCGAAATCCTTATTTGGGATTAATTTCACGTCGAATACATCAACACTAGCATAAAGAGAAAACTTTTTTGTACGTTATATCGAAGAGTACCTGTATAGAGAGTGCTTTTGACAACGTGCCTTTTGATGCCATATTGGAAGCCGCACGGAGTCATGGTATATCTCCAATGATTTCCAATTGGATTCATCAAATGCTCAAGCAGCGATTAGGAAATTGAGTGTTTGTGGATGCCACCAAGGGGGAGTCTTGTCATCACTTTTGTGTAATCTCGTAACAGATACGTTATTGAGGCAACTCAATAGTAGCGGTTTTCCTATTTAAGGTTTTGCTGACGACTACCTAACATTGTTAGGCGCCATTCATGTAGTTGAGGGATGGTGTCGCCAACATGGTCTTCGGGTTAAACCGAGTAAAACATCTATTGTTCTTTTCACGAAAAGGCGAAACCGTAATGGTGCTCGACCTTTACATCTCTTTGATTCTGAAATCAATGTGACTAAACATGTAAAGTACGTTGGGGTCATTCTTGATTCCAAGCTTTCCAGGACATCTCATATTGAGTTCAGAATTAAGAAAGTTTTGTATGGCTTTCGGGAAATGCCGGCGAACCTTTGGTACAACTTGGGGTCTAAAACCCAAGTATATCAAATGGATTCACACAACTCTTGTTTGATCAATATGGGTCTTTGGATGTCTTGTGTGGTGGCACAAGGGCGAAGGGAGAACGATCCAATCAAAATTAGGCCATCTCCAAAGGATGTGCTTAATGGCGATGTATAGAGCGTTCTCTTCAACTCCTACGGCAGCATTCGAAGTTCTCTTTGACGTTTCCCCGCTACACATTCATCTCAAACAAGAGCACTTTCTTGCACTTACCGCCTATGGGTACTCAGTTTACTAGAGGAAACTCCTGTGAACCGCAGTTCAACACACACCTCGTTGTTTCCACTTTTGGTGAATTGGGACAAAGTTGTCCTAGCTCCAAGTGATCTTACAATTGCTTGCAATTTTCCATATTGGACATTTTCCACGAAATTCCCTTCCCGGGAAGAGTGGACATCTGGTTATCTGAAGAAAAGTATTTCAGACGGCATCGTATGTTACACTGATGGCTCCCTTCTCGAAGGTCGAGCAGGTGCTGGTGTTTATTCTCGTGAGCTAATGCCGCATCAGTCTTATTCACTTGGTAGAAACTGCACCGTTTTTCAGGCCAAAATCTTTGCTCTTATGTGCGGAGTGCCATCAGCACTTCAGCAGCATGTAATGGGCAAAGCAATATATTTCTGTTTAGATAACCAGGCTGCTATTAAAGCACTTGCTTCGGTCAACTCTAGGTCGAAAATAGTTATCGCTTGTGGAACTCAAATCGAGGAGCTGAACTCAGCAAACGCTTTTCACCTTGTATGGGTACCATTGCTGGAAATGAATTGGCTGATGAGTTAGCTCGTACTGGAGCATCACATAACTTCATTGGCCCTGAGCCAGCTATTCCGGTATCGAAGTGTTGGATAAAGCTTCAGATTCATACCTGGGCTGTCACTCAACACAGACAATATTGGAATAGTTTGGAGTCATGTCGTCAAACCAAATTGTATAGTGCTGAACCATCTCTACGGGTGGCGAAGTATCTAACTAATCTGTCTAAGCAGAATTGCAGTATGCTGGTCAAAGCGTTGACTGACCAGTGACTTGCTACTATCTCAGTTCATAAGCATGCTATCAAAAAACAATGTATGGATGACTTTTACCTTGTAGTTTTATCTGAAAGTTTGCCGAATATCATAAGGGTCGCACACGCATGCTTAACTCGTGAGCGTGCTGTGAAAACATCTCTCCACGCCGTGAATGCAAATTACATTCACGGCGTGGAGAGTTGCTTTCACAGCTCGCTCACGAGTTAAGCAAGCGTGTTCGACTTTTATGATATTCGGCAAACTTTCAGATAAAACTACAAGGTAAAAGTCATCCATACATTGTTTTTTGATAGCATGCTTATGAACTGAGATAGTAGCAAGTGAATGTAACTCTTTGCAAATGGTGAATGCCATCCCTGCTGACCACTGCCGACTCAGCTATCACATGGCGAATATTCAGCAAGCTGATTCATTTGTATGTGATACATGTGAATCCGATAATGGAACTTCGTTTCATTTGATATGTAACTGTCCAGTTTTTGCGCAACTGCGTTTCCGAGTACTCGGTAAACACTTATTAAGTGACTTCAGAAACCTGAAATTTCATGATATTCTGTTGATCTTAGCCCACTGTGGTAAAGCTATAGGCTCTCTTTACGCTTTATAGCGCCCTGAAAAGGGCACTGTATTAACTGTGCCCTTTTCAGGGCGCTGTTTCAACCCATTGTAATACGCTTATGCGTTAGTACCCTCTTCCAGGGTAGGTATCTTCAAGTTAATCCGGATTCTTACCAGATAAATATCATATTTTGGACTCATTGCCGTGCAAACGCTTAGGCATCGTATACGCTAGTGTTGCTCCGGTGACCAACATCATCCCGCCAGTCACAACAAAGGCCTTTATTACCTCTCTCTCGCTGATGCGCTGCTGCAGTGCCTCATTAATCTTACTTTATACCTTATACCTTCCGACTGCGTTCGGTAATTTGTTTTCAACCCGTTTTCGCCCGCGCTTTCGACCTTACCTGTAACCGAGAAGAACTACTTCCCCAGAGTCTACACGCCAAGGCAATGTATTCTTATCCCTCTGCATAATGATCGTCATCGTGGTAGCGTACATTTTTCGCGATTCTCGTACCTACTACCATAGCGCTCGCTAAAACTAAAAGGGGTGTCGATTCGCGGGCGACCGCGTGTATTTTTACAACGTGTTTTTGTTTACTTACCTACCTTACCGTAGTGCTGAAGTTCTAGCATTCTGCCTACTCGTCGCGTCGTGAGTCGCGGTAGCTACGTTTCCTGTGTGTCCCTTTTTCCGGAGCACCTGGTCTATGCCATAGCTCCGCAGCCGCTTCTTGACGATGCGATGGCCTGCATTTCGCGTTCTTAACCCTTTACCCCAACTCCCTCCTCCGGGGATCTGTTTGTGTGTGGAGAAAAGGGACCGTTCTTTGTACATTGCTCTGCAGCCAACAACAACCAACGTCATCATGCAGTATAGTGGTATTGACTAGGAGGACGTAAATATAGTAACGTTTGCTACTCCCGTGTAGCTATATCTACCGACTATGGATGCACAGAAAGTAAGAGGCGTAAACACTCGGTCCGGTGGCGGCGGCGGCGGGCAGTTGTCGCGGTTGCACCGGCCCCAAGACGTAGTTACTAGCGTAATTTACTAGCGGCGTGTGTTGATTGTTTGTTTACACTAAATCCTTTTTTTACACGACTTTTTTTTACGCGATTTTATTTTGCACGATTTTTTTTACGCGATTTTCTCGAAGTTACGCGACTTTTTTTTACGCGATTTTGGTTATTTGCGGAGGGCAAATCGCGTAAAAAAAGATTTCCCTTTGATTTTTTTTACGCGATTTCACGAAGTTACGCGAACTTTTTTTACACGATCTTTTTATGCGCGGACGCATCCATCGCGTAAAAAAAGGATTTAGTGTATTCGGTATTTCAACGTCGCACAGTGGGAAAGAGTGTAACTATAGGGTGATAGAATTTGTTTTTTTTTCTGGTTCAAATTTGCTGCGATTTTTACAAGGCTTGAATTATGAAAAAATTACATACGTGCTCCGGTGGGAATCGAACTCACGACTCCCAATTCACTAGACGGGCGCTTTTTTCCTCCAAGCTACGGAGCCACTTGGTCATCTCCGTCCCCTGAAGGCACAGAACTGAACTCGATTCCCCTAAGGGAACGTCCATAAATTACGTCACGCTTTGAGGGGGGAGGGGGGGGGGGTTTAGCAAAGTGTGACGACTCATAAAAAAATTTAGAGGTCCCATACAAAAAGTGTGACATAGGGGGGGGAGGGGGGGTTGAAAATGGTCAATTTTTGCGTGACGTAATTTATGGACGTTCCCTAAGGCACATGGTTTGTTTGAAGCTGTTTGCGGAATCATTATGCAACAACTGTTGCAGCTTGTGACGGTGTTCAGAAACGACATCCGGATGGAGTTTGGAATTGACAAATGTCCGTCAGTCCATCTTCGCCGGGGTCAAGTAGTGGACGCCAGCTGTTTCCGCATCAACAAACAGGACGAGATTCGGAATATGGTTGAAAGCGAAGCGTACAAATACCTCGGCTTCCTGCAACTTAGAGATATTTGCCACACAGCGATCAAGAAGGAACTGCATGACAAGTTCTTGCTTCGTGTCAACTGTGTTCTGAGGAGCTTTCTGTAAGCTGGCAACAGGGTGAAGGCGATCAACACGTTTTCTGTGCCTGTGTTGAGCTTCAGCTTTGGGGTGATAAAGTGGACCAAGACTGACCTCGAGGTGTTAGAACGAACAGTACGAGTGGCGTTCATCAAGTACCACTGCGCCATCCAATGTCGTCCCTAGAGAGTCACCCTACCACGCGCAGTAGGATTTTTGTTTTTATTTTTGTGTATTTTAACTAATGCTAATTTTACACTTCCACGCAGTAGGAGGAAGAGGCGTCACCAATATCTAGGCACTATGTGTCTCCCAGATCCAGCAGTGCGGTACCGCACTGTATGTGAAGCTGGCCACGGTTACAGCGCCCTGCAACCTCGCGCAGGAGGATTACCAGCTGAACTGCGACATCAAGACCTTTGACGAGATGATCGTAACGTGAAACCAGAAGGAGTTGCATGGGAAGCATCCCCATTAACTGTACAAGTACCAGTCGGACCCGGTTCTGGAAGATAGTTGCATTGAGCTGTATACTAAGATCATGAGATCATTACAGACGTTATCATTCGTGTCAACCGGCCCGACATTGTGGATGAAGCGGGTCCCTCATCGACAGCGCTGTAGCGTTAGACCCTAATGACCAATCATCGTTCTCCGGCAAGATAGCCAAGTACCACGACGTAGCGGAGGAGTTAAAGCAGATGTGACTCCTGGAGGACGTCCGTATAGTTCCGGTTGTCCTCTTGGCAACCGGAGTTGCTCCTAAATCTCTCCTAAGGTCCCTAGACGAGCTGGAATTGGAGAAGGGCCTCGAACAGCATCCTGCAAGCGGTGATTCTTGGAACCTGTAGTATAGTTAGGTGATTCCTGAATCATTACAACTGACAGTACATCCGAAGCAGGCTCATTAGGATATGAGCAAATTCGTCTAATAATCTAATCTAACATAATCTAATCCACGTTAATATTTCCCGGTGTAGGTGAAAGTTTCCAGCAAATTTTGCCGAGAAGTGCCGAAATTTAATAAAAATAATACATAATAATTATAGTAATCCTCGATTTAATCATTTGAGGAATTTTCGATGGAATTCCTGGAGAAATTTCCCACGGAATCCCTGAAGAGAATCTCCTAATACCACGGCTCCCAACCTTGGCTCTCGCGACCCCCCAGTCTGTCGTCACTGCGCTCTTCGTAAAATCGAAGCGTGCCTGCATGCAAGCGGTTGGGAGGTCGCGAAACGAAGGTTGGGTAGCTATGTCCTAATAATTCTGAAAAAATAATCCCTGAAAGAATTTTCGGAGGATCTAGAGAAGTTCCAACGATTTCTCGAAGGCATTTCCCAAGATATTTCCTGCAGAAAGCTCCCAAAGAATTCACAAAGAAATTCTTGTTTAAAACACATGGAAAAAATCATAACGGATTCCCTGGAGACATTCCGTAAAATTCCTCGAATGGCCTCCTCAAAAAAATCTCTGAAAGAATACCTGGCGAATTTGTCGTTGGAGTACCTGGATAAATTGCCGAATGAATCAGTGAATAAATCTCTGGGAGAATTTTTCAGGAAATTCTTTCAGAAACTCCACTAGGAATCCCTAGAAAAAATGCTTGAAAATCTTAAAAGAATTTCTGCATGGAATATGTGACTGTGAGATATCACTACGGAATCCCTGGAGGAATTTGGATTCTCTGGATCATGCCCATGAAAATCCATTGAAAATGCCTCATACGATGCCTTGAAAACATCCCCAACGAGTCTTCGGAGGTATCCCCGAACGAATTTTTGACGAAGTTCATCAAGGAATTCCTGGACAAATTTCCACAAAATCTATGCATACAAATCCAATTAATTCCTTGACTGATTTCCTAAGGATTCCCCCAAGGAGAAATTCCCTTATAAATTTGAAAAGAATTTCTGGATGGAATCTCTACAAGAAATGCCATGGTACCCTGGAGTATTCTGGATGTATTCTCCAAAGAATCACAAGAAAAATTTCCGATGGAATTCCTGAAGAGATTTCAAACGATTTCCTGAAGAGATTCCCTAAAAATACCCTGGAGGAATTTCTTAAGGAATATTCGGAGATATTCCCCAACTAATCCCAGAACAAATTCTCCAACCAACAAAATCCTTGAAAGAATTCTTGGTGTGACTACTGAAGAATCGCTGGAAAAATCTCAAACGAATCTTTTGACAAATTCTGAAACGATATCTCGAGCAATTATGTATGTATGTATGTAGGTAGCCACCATCCTAGCTTGAGTCTTGCTCTGCATGCAGTTCCACTTAACAGCAAAGATCAATTTCATTACCACACTGACTTCAACACACCGCTGTATGAAGGGCCAAAAGGGGGTGTGGCGGACCCGTAAGTAGAGACACTTACGCGAAATCCGCGACACTTACGCGAATCTCCTTCCAACCGTATGATCCCATCTACAAGGATGTTATAGTTACTTCTCACCACACTCCGGCTGGCACTCCACTCCGTCGTACAGTTACAACTTCAATGACAGGGTGGCCACCGAACCGGGAAAAACGGGAAAACCGGGAAAAAGACGGGAATTCGGAACGACCGGGAAAAAAGCGGGAAAAAGTCGGGAATTTGGAATGATTACCGGGAAAATTTTTGTTAAGAGTAACTTGATGTGCATATTTGAATGTTTACACCTCATCGAAAATCTGCAAAATCAAAGCCAAACCAAAATACTTTCTTCTAGAATTCCTCTAGGTTTTTGTACCGCTTGACTATCTCTTGGAATTCGATGAGATTTTTTCGAGGAAAAAGTTTCTTACATCGGAGATTTTTTCAAAAGTTTATATTTGGATTAACCCGTGTCCTTTCTTAAATTTATTCTAGTTTTTTTTAATAGATAAGAAAATCATAATCACTAAACTGAGTTTCAATCAAGACAACCTATTGCAATTTATTCAAGAGTTCCTTTTAAGATTCATCAAGATTTTCCTTCCGCAATTGTAACAGGAGTTGCTCCAATCTTCAAAATTTCCTACGGGAATTCTTCCCTGATTATTTTTTTGAAATCCCTCCAGAAAATTTTTCCTTTTCTTCCTGGAGCTTCCTCTGGGATTTCCCTAGAATTTTCTTTTGGAATTTCTCCGAAAGCTTTTTTTAGAAATCAATCGAGAGTTCTTTCTGGGATTCTTTACAGAATTTCTTCTGGTATTTCTCCAGGATATCATTCTGTTACTCATCCATCTCCACGAGTTCTTTGCACGATTTCTGTAGGAGTGCCTTCTGAAACTTTGATTTTGAAAACTTCCAAGAGGTTTTGCTGAATTTTATCTTTATTTTATATTTGCTTTTGAAATTTCTCCAGTGTTTCTTACTGCGTTTCCTTCAAGAGTTCTTCTTGGACACCCTCCAGGAGTTTGTTCAAAGAAACCTCCAGGAGTTGCTTATGAAAGCTGCTTTTGGAGTTGCTCCAGGAGTTGCTTTTGGGCATCCTTCAGAAGCTCCCTCTGCAAATCACCCAGGAATTCCTTCTGGATGATCTCCCAAAATTTCTTACAAAAACTTTACGATGGCTATTTCTGGAAATACTCCAGAATCCTGAAAATCAAACTACTCCGGGAGTTTTGTATTCGAGAACTCTTCCAAGAGCTCCTTGGGAAGCCTTCTAGACATGTGGGAGATTCTTTTGGGAATGCTTCGGGAGTTCCAGGAGAAATCCCTAGATCGAATTCATGATCTTAGACCAAAAGATCTATTCCCTAATTGCTAACAGACTGACTAAAATCATAAATTCCCTAAAGGAACCTCTTTCAGAATAAATCCATTAACCCTCGAGCGATCGCGCTGTTGTGTTTTGTACAACACGTTGAAAAAATCTAGCTTTTTGTGTTCAGTATTAGCGTGGTGCTGGCGGTGGTGGCCAACCGCGCTAGTTATGGACGGTTATGGAATCTAGAGGAATCCACAAAAGATATACAAGGTGGGATCGCTAACAGAAGTTACTGAAGAAATCCAAGATAGTATGAAATCTCGGACAAAACTTAGTAAGAATCTCCAGATGTAAGTTTTTGGGGGAATACTCAGTTGGACATCCTGGAGGAATCCCCGGAAACAACACCAATGAAGTTGCGTTAGGGCACCTACGCTAATGAATAAAATTTAAAAAAATGGTTCGGTTATCCTCCATGTCCCGTATAATCGAGTGCGATCTTTGCTGATTTTATATGCACATCTTACCTATTATAGATCTGTCATAGTTAGCTACCACTTCTACACTTGTTTTTTTTTAACTACAAGAAAATAAGTAAAATAATGAGTGAAGGAAAGCTTGAATTATGCACTATTTCATCATCATCATTGGTAGTTACTTCCATTTTTTTCATAGATGCATAACGTCAAGAATAATATTAAACTATATATATCTAGTACATAGTATTCACAGGATTGCAAGTGCATTTTACATGCTACTTATCATCCATATGATACGAAAATGGGGCGTTACCTACTAAAAAAATGTGCATTTTAAAAACCGGGAAAATTTCAGAAATCGTACCGGGAAAACCGGGAAAAAGACGGGAATTTCAAAACTGATATTTAGTGGCCACCCTGCAATGATGTCCTGATGCTCCCTCCCGACCCCATATAGTCATATAGTTACAGTTATGTATATAGTTATACAATAATAAAATTATATAGTTATATAGTTATATATTCATATAGTAGTATAGTTATGTAGTATAATTCAATATGCTGGAATATAATGATAGAATGTTATGCAACCAATAAAAATAATAATGAGATATATTGTATTGAAATGTGTATTACAAATTTACTGACCATTCTTTTCATGACCTAGATAAGGGTAGAGAATTATTATAATAATAAAATAATAATAATAATAATAATAATAATAATAATAATAATAATAATAATAATAATAATAATAAATATCGAGGTAGATGATATATAATTAAAAAAAAGAATATAATATAGTAGAATATAGTTTAACGCATTGAAAGGCACTATAATATGCATAATGAAATAAAATATAGTGTAGTAGAATGTAAAGGTAGGTGATTATAAGAAATATTATTTGCCGACGAATAGTATAACTGCGTTTGTAATGTAGTAGTAGTAGTCACCCTTAGGAATGCAAAATAAAATAGATATGGAATGACAGCCAACAGTTCTATCTACAGGGATATTATAGTGTTTTCTTCCCTTCCTCTGGCTGGCAATCCCTCCATCGTCCAAATGTTTCTTCAGTGAGCCCTGTTGCCCTCTCCCAACTCCATATAGTAATCTAGTTAATCATTTAATTTAATATGGCGAAATACAATTCAAAATAGTTGAATGACAATTTATAATATATTATATTTTAACTGCTCTACGAATATAGATAGCCCTAGGATAGTGAGTCCTGCTCTGCATGCAGTTCCACTTAACAGTAAAGATTATTTGTATTACAACTGTTGGGATAGAAGAATCCATCTACAAGGATGTTACAGTTACTTCTCACCTAACTTCGGTTGGCAACCACTCCGTCGAACAGTTACAACTTCAATGATGCCCCCTCCCAACCCTAATAGTTATATAGATAATAGTATAGTTTTTTATGGTCAAATATGATATTGAAATATGGCTTAATCAATATAATGAAATTATGAAACATAGTGTTATGATAGAGAACTATTATAGTAATAAAATGTTAATGCGATAGCTGATATATAATCAATAATGGAACATAATTTAACAGAAAATAGTATAAGGCCATGAAAGGTAATATACACTAGAATATACATGAAGATATTAGCATGACGACAGCATATCGCTGAATTAAGGTCCATTCGTAAGTTTAGGCGCCCGTGAATATACCTGCGGAATAAGTGAATCTCCTTCCAGATGAATGATCCAGCTGTCATAATAATGAAATCTGCAGCACTCGTTACTATTTCTACGGGAGGGTCTGTGTCTGTACAAGCTGGATGCTCTCTCCTTACTCTGGTAGGCAAACCACTCTATCGTCAAGATGTAGCATCAATAATGCCAACTCCCTACCCCATATTATTATGTGGCTTATACAGGGTGTTAGGTTCCCGAGTGCAAACTTTTTAAAGGGTGATAGAGGACCATAAATGGAGAAAAAAATTGCTCTACGCATATGGTCAAATCTCAATCGTTACGTAGTTATTGAACTCCCCATGTTTATGACTCTTATTGCCTTAACTGGCAATAACTTGAAAATGGTCAAACTTATCGAAGTTTTTTACCCTTATTCGAAAGATTATTGAATTTTCTAACAAATGGCATCTTTGAATCGATTGGTTTGGTTGAATAACTAAGTTTTCTAGAGCAAAATAGCTAAAAATAGTGTATTTTTATTGATTTTTGTCAATTATCTTTGAAACATGCGTAATAAATTGAAATTCTTTCTTTGGCAAAGTTGTGGCTCCTGTTACACTCTACAATTCGTTCTTTGACATCAAACTTCTATCTCTTATCGTTGTGTTGCAATTTCGATTTTAACATCGCATTTCAGATCATAAATTTGCAACTGTCATGGAAAGCACTTTTTTTGCGCATTGTGCCGCACATTTAAATCAAAATTACAAGAAAACCATAAGAGCTAGAAGTTGGGTGTCAAAGAACGAATTGTAGAGTGTAACAGGGGCCACAACTTTGCCAAAGAAATAATTTTTATTAATTACGCATGTTTCAAAGATAATTGACAATAATCAATAAAAATACAGTATTTTTAGTCATTTTGCTCTAGAAAACTTAGTTATTTTACTAAACCAATCGATTCAAAGATGCCATTTGTTAGAAAATTCAATAATCTTTCGAATAAGGGTAAAAAAACTTCGATAAGTTTGACCATTTTCAAGTTATTGCCAGTTAAGGCAATAAGAGTCAAAAACATGGGAAGTTCAATAACTACGTAACGGTTGAGATTTGACCATATGCGTAGAGCAATTTTTTTCTCCATTTATGGTACTCTATCACCCTTTAAAAAGTTTGCACTCGGGAACCTAACACCCTGTATTATAATTTATACTGATGAAATATTATATGAATTAATGGCATAATCAATAAAATATAATATGATCAATAACGATATGAAATGTAGCGAAAGGAAACAAGGAATCAATTTGTTGGTAATTTGATTGTATGCATGTATGTATGTATGCAGGTAGCTTGACTATTGCTCTGCATGCAGCTCCACTCAACAGTAAAGAATAGTTTCATTGTCATTTTGAATTAAACATACCGCTTTTTCAAGGTCCTAATAAACATGAGTGATAGAGTTGAGTTTATGTGACAGAGGTTCAACGGTGACTTCCTGACATTAAAGTTAGCTATTCTACAAAGGTCTATTTCCGCCATTTGAAAAGCATCTCGATCAACATGTTTCCGGGTTGCTCCATTTTCTACCTTTTTGCTATAGGAATAAATGGTTAAAATAATCTCTTTTAAAAAGAATCTGTGCATTTGGCATCCCTGCGGTAACGCAACACACAGGGAAAAATTTCTACTCAGTGACTGAGTTGGCCTTACTCAGAAATCGAAAAATCCTTTGTTTTCTTACTCAGTTTCCGTTAAAAGTGGGACAACCCATTGCCAATGGGTTGTCCCACTTTTAGCCGAAACTGAGTAAGAAAACAAAGGATTTCTCGATTTCTGAGTAAGGCCAACTCAGTCATTGAGTAGAAATTTTTCTCGGTGCATGTGTGCAAGCTAAAATCCAATAGGATTTTTTTCCTGTTAGAGCACCGCCACGGGAGTCCTCATCGCTATCCCTATTATACCACTCCATGTCGGGTGCTATTTTAGGATAGCACCCCACCTTCCCACCAGTGGTTTCTATTTTTGGTTTAGGGACTTGAAAAACATATTGATTTTCCACCGTGCGATGCTAAAAGTGATCCACACTTTTTATCGGACGTAGTACAAACTGAAACAAATTAAATATGTCCTTATGACTTTTGATGAATCCTGCATAAAATCACAAAGGCATAAAGGAATCACAGACAAGCACACGTAAAACTTCTAACATTTCGTCACAGACAAGCAGACGTCTCCGGTCTCCCGCTAGTCATTTCTTATCATTTAATTTTGTAAAGAATATTTAAATCAAATATTCTGTAGTTTGCAAATTGTTCGCAGACGGCGCTGACATACTTTTTGTTCCTGTTTGACGTTCGCTCACTACCGGCACCTACTGAGCGTTTTGTGAAATAGCGTGTTTGGCATTGGGGATTATGTTTACGTGACGATGATTTTAATAGCAATTTCTTTCAAGTGATACGTTTGCTATTCAAAATCATAGTCGCGGAAACATATTCACCCAATCTAAAAGGACTGCGATTGGCCAATAGAGTGGCCAATCATAAACTAGGTGACAATAGTGAGCGAATGTAAAACTTGATGTAAAACGCTGGAGCGCCACAGATGGGAAGTTGGCCAACTATTAAATTTTGAGTGTTATTAGTTATTAGAATTATTAGTGTTGCGTCTGTTTGTTTGTGATAGGGTTCTGGAAAGTATCTAGTCACGTAAGACAAAGTGCATCAATATTCACCTCTTGCTTTATTGATCCACTACTATTCATTTTCCACACCACTGCTCAGCTCACTTCACCGTAAAATATAAATAAAGAAAGTGACGTCACACAAACCATCGGAATAGCGACTCAGTGCAAGATTTGAGTGGGTCCCCAAATGTGGAAACCCATCGCTAATCCCATGTCGCGTCCTTATTTTTCATTCCCGTTTAGATACCACCGGTGTGAACATGGGTCCCTATTCAGGGCCTGGAAATAGGGATAGGGACCCAGATAGGGACGCCCGTGGCGATGCTCTTAGGTAAGTAAAACAAACACACACACCGTCATCTGTGTTGCTCAGTGACATCAACGATCAGCAAGAAAGTAGCAGCTTGCACGCTTCAACTCGTGCACTCAACCAGTACCACCCTCTAATAGACGAGTGCACCGATGAACTGAATTCATCGCGGTCCGAGAATTTTGACACTACAGCGGGGTCGTTCCTAATCAGAATTGTTCAATTCTGATTGGAAATCTTCCACTTCTGATTGGAAGCGACCCCGCTGTAGTGTCAAAATTCTCGAACCGCGATGAATTCAGTTCATCGGTGCACTCGTCTATCCACAACCTTAGAATTGATCAATAATGTATGTTATAAAATCATGTTCGCTGAAAAGATTTAAATACTTTCTGCGCAGGTTTTAATCTTCAATCACTTAATATTAATAATCCTGCTGGAAAAAGGGAAAGAAAAACGATTTTCTTGTGACTACAAGGAACATTCATATTTGAACGGGTTTGAGAGTGGCTTCCAAATGAGCTTTTAACGAAACAACTTGTATGCACGCTCACATAGCTCCACCGATTAGTTGCATCACAGCACTCCCTCGCTAGCTAAAATTTAACTACAAAAAATGATGAAACACATAAGTAACAATCTGTATTAATATACAGAACGCGGTAGGCTCACATGTCACATAAAACAAGGTTTTCCTGATTTTGGTGTTAAATATTTAGTCATAGGACGGAAAAAGAGAAAGCTGTCTCACCTCCAACGGAAACCGATAAGGAAAACAAAAGAACCACCAACCTCCGAGCATGACCAACCCTGAGTAGGTATTTTTTCAGGTGTGGTGGGTTCGCTAGTGGGAAGCTTTTCCATCTGGTGGTCAATAGGCGAAACTTAAAATTTGGAAGAGCTTTTTGGAAAATTGAATGCAATTTTTGGCCAAGCAGTGACGATTAAAAAAAAACAAAAATACCATTTATAATGAACAGAAAATGAAACACATAAAATAAGAGTGAAATAGGAGATATATAAAATTATTGTTTTTTTTTAATTGACGACATGAAACATTCTCACCGGTTTTTATACTCCTTTTCCGCGACTCTGTCCACCCGAAAGATCAGCCTTTACGAAGAAATCACTAGTCATTCGATGTGATTCGACGGACTAACGCGAGCTTTTCACCGGAGCTTTTTTTTCGGACACTTGGAGGCCTTCGTTAAATTTGTTTCTTCCTTATGTTTCTTCTCTTTTTTTTTTTCTTTGCTTCCGCACACTTTCAGAGACTAAATTAAAAACTTAAATTTCACTTAAATGAGTTAATTTCTTGATAAAACTCCACTTTTCACCAAACAAGAAAAGTTTCCCCTGTACAATTCACAGCAATTCACTTTTAAATCATTAATCGTACTCTGAAAAACAACATTTCAATTATTGCTCGTGAAGAAGCCATCTGTAGCTTATCAGTGTTGCCAGATCACTTGAAACGATATCTCGAGCAATTCCTCAAAAAATCTTAGAAGAAATTTCAGAAAACTGTGGAAAATTTTTTATTGAAAAACTTAGAGAAATTGCTAGGGATTGCTCCTGGATTTGTTTCTTTAAGTTCCTATCTCTCGTTAAATTCAGACTGCCTTGGAAAATTATTCTAGGATTTCTAAAACAATCCAGAGATAATATTCGGATAGAACAAGTAGAGGACAGTGTTCTTGAGTCCTGATAATACTGGATTTGTTGTATAACATGCATGGTTTGGTTCACATTTATATCTGACCAAATCCGGCGGGACACACTGAACCGGTTCCGGACCACTGTCAGTAATCTCAAGTGTGGTTTGCGAAAGGAACAAAATCGATAGTTTAAAATGTGGTCTGATTCCATTTTCTTGCCTACCGTTCATATATTACTGTAAAAAGCCGTGGTTTGATGTATCGCATGCATGGGGTTGGTGCACTTTTTCATCTGATCACTTCCGACGAGACTCCTGGAGCCGATTCCAGAACACTACCGGTAGTCTTAAATGTGGTCTGAGACTATCTTCTTGCTAACCGCGTTCATTGGGTGATCAAAATCGCCAATAGTTTATGTGCCGCATGCATGGGTTTAGTTTACTGTTACTTTTGACCACTTCTGGCGGGACACCCGGAATCGATTTCATTTGTATTTGTACCTAACATTCATCGGACTCCATTGAGTCTACATGAAACACCAACTTTCTAAAACTACAATCAACATTATCAAATTACACCATCGCGAATGAGCCTGTTCTTAAAAGTACTAGTCGAAAGGTTAAAATCAAACAATCAGTAATCAGTACGGTGAAAGTCCGGACAACACTACCGGTTGTCTTATATATGGTGGGAAACTATTTTATTGTTTAACTTTCACTTGGTTACATAAAAAGCCGCGATTTGATGTAACGCATGGAGGGGCTTGTTCTACTTTCACATTTGACCATTTCCGGTGCGACACCCTGAACCACCTTCTGGACACTAATGATTGACCCTAAAGTGGTCTGAGACTGTTTTTTTACTGATCGTCAGGTTATTAAAAACGTTGCTATTTGATGTACCACATGCATGGGTTTGGTATTTTTTAAAACAATTTATCACTTCCGGTGGGACACCCGGAACCGATTCCGGAACACTACCGATTGTCCTAAATATGATCTGAGACTAGTTTCTTGCTAAGTGTTCATCAGGTGTCCTAAAAAGTCGCGAATTGATGTGTCGCTTGCATGAGTTTAATTCATCTTTACAATTGACCAATATCGACGGGACACCCGGAACCGGTTCTGGAACACTACCGGTAGTCTTTAATGTGATCTGAGCCTGTTTCCTAGCAAAGCGTTCATCAGGTCATTGAAAAAGGCGCTATTTGATGTGTCGCATGTATGGGTTTGGTTCCCTTCTACATTTAACCACTTCCGGCGGGACACCTTGAACCGGTTTTCTCAAATATGATCTGAGACTTTTTTTACTTGTTAACCGTTCACCAGGTCACATAATGAGCCGTGATCCGATGTGTCGTATGCATGGGTTTGGTTCATTGTTATATTTGGCCACCTCCGGCGGGTCAACCGGATTCGGTTCCGAAATACTACTGATTGTATATACGACAGTATCGACCGCGCAGAGCTATGGAGAATCATGGACGAAAACGGCTTTTCTGGGAAGCTGACTAGACTGATTAAAGCAACGATGGACGGTGTTCAAAACTGCGTAAGGGTTTCGGGTGAACTATCCAGTTCATTCGAATCTCGCCGGTGACGGCGACAAGGTGATGGACTCTCATGCCTACTCTTCAAAATCGCTCTGAAAGGTGTGATGCGACAGCCGGGGAACGATTTTCACAAAATCCGGTCAATTTGTGTGCTTTGCGGACGTCATGGACATTATTGCCAGACCATTTGAAACGGTGACAGAGCTGTACACCCGCCTGAAACACGAAGCAGCAAAGGTAGGACTGGTGGTGAATGCCTCAAAAACAAAGTACATCCTGGTAGGCGGAACCGAACACGACCGGATCCGTCTGGGTAGTAATGTTACGATAGACGGGGATGCATTCGAGGTGGTGGAGGAATTCGTCTACCTCGGATCCTTTTCTGACGGCTGACAACAACGTGAGCCGTGAAATTCAGAGGCGCATCATCAGCAGAAGTCGGGCCTACTACGGGCTCCAGAAGAAACTGCGGTCGAAAAAGATTCACCCACGCACCAAATGCACCATGTACAAAACGCTAATAAGACCGGTGGTCCTCTACGGGCACGATACATGGACCATGCTCGAAGGGGACCTGCAAGCACTCGGAGTTTTCGAGCGACGCGTGCTAAGGACGATCTTCGGCGGTGTGCAGGAGAACGGTGTGTGGCGGAGAAGGATGAACCACGAGCTCGCTGCACTTTACGTCGAACCCAGCATCCAGAAGGTGGCCAAAGCCGGAAGGATACGGTGGGCAGGGCATGTTGCAAGAATACCGGGCAACAACCCTGCAAAGCTGGTGTTTGAAACTGATCCGGTTGGCACAAGAAGGCGTGGAGCGCAGAGAGCACGATGGGCGGACCAGGTGGAGCGTGACCTGGCGAGCATTCGGCGCGACCGAGGATAGAGAGCAGCAGCCATAAGCCGAGTATTGTGGCGTACTATTGTTGATTATGTCTTGTCTTAAATGTGATGTTGAACAAATAAATGTATGTATGTAGATGTCCAGAGAACCCCTGGATAAACTTCTGAAGAAATCTCATACAAATTACTCAAGAAATGGCTTAAGGATTCTTAGAGAAATTCCTAAAAGAATCCCTGCAGGATCTCTGAAGAAGGTCCTGGAGAACTTTCCAATATAATACCTGGATAAATTTTCTAAGCTGTTGCTGGAGGTATTATTCTTTAAATTATTGAAACGATAATCATTCGAGAAATTCCGTAAGGGATCATTGGAGGATTTCTTAAAAAGAAATGCCTGACATGATTTCTCAGTGAATCACTGGAGAAATACGTGAAGAACTTGCTAATGAAATCCCCAGATGCCTGAAGATATCTCTGGAAAAAATCTCCAATGAATCCCTTGAAAACATTCTTCAAGAACTATGCAGAAATTCTTCAAAAAGCCTGAATAATTTCCGGGTAAAATCCCAATGGAATCCCTGGAGGAGTTCAGCAGATTTTGGTGTTTTTAATGGACCCACGGTTTACCTTTTCGTAAGCATCTTGACGAGTTTAACGTCAATACCACTAGGTGAGCCTTCCATATACAATTCTGAATGATTATTCACCCTGAAACATCACCCTGAACACCACTGTGCGGCACCGCCACCGCCGGAGACCAGCCAGTTTCAGAAATACCTTTTCGTTTATTGCGTCGTTTGTTTGTTGCACCGATCCTATAGAGAACTAGATGCACCTACCTATCGAAGAACCTACGAGCAAACGTAAATAACCCTAATGCTAGAATGACGGCGGCGACTCGCACCGTGTGGCTACGGCGCAGTACTAGAACCCCGCCGCGGCCGCGGTAGAGTTCTGGTTGGCGGCGGATGTCCGCCTGCAGCCAACATGCATTGCTTGCAAACCTCCCCCCATGGATTGCATGTTTGGGTAGGTCATGTGTAAATTTTACGATGCACGTCGTTGTCGTCGTCGGCGGTGGCGGCCCGTGGCGTGCCTGGTTCGAGATGGTTTCGGGCGGAACGTGAACAGACTTCTTCGGACGACGACAGCAGTGCAGCGGCAAAATAGAATGCACTCTCCTCGTTACACTGACTGGTGTGCATTGCATTCGATACTGGCGAACAACAGGGTAGACACGTATGTAGAACTGGGTGGTTTTATAATCATTCGTTTTGCAATTTTGTTTTGCTTCACGCTGAATGCATCCGGGGGCTCCAGTACTGACCTATCCCTTTCTTCGATATGTGGGGTGAAGGCGTGGTAGAATGGCGCGGCGTGGGAGCAGTGGGTCGGAGGGAGGTTTTGCAGTGGATCATAATCGGATTAAGTTTATTGATTGCGGCATATTGCTGGTCTGGTGGGATTTTGTGTAATTATGGGTTGTTCATTAAATTTCCGTATGTTTTTGGTCTTGTACGTATATTAATAGCTTGATTGTATTGCTTACAACGTTGGACTGCGTACTAAAACCTTGAGTTATACAGAATCGGTTGTCTTTTGGAAATAGATACAAATTAGGCTAAATAGAGACCATACATACTACACATTGTAGTACGGTCTCTATTTAGCCTATTGTACTGCCTATGACCGCATATCAGTTTCATATTTGCTGGATTTCCTATTCATATGGGACAGTTATGCGATCATAGGCAGTATAGTCTCAAATATACTATATTAACAATATAGGTCACTCTTACGATTTTTTGGCGACACCTTTTTAGTGAATGTGGCGCCACCAAGCGTCAGAAGAGGTACTACTACACACTAAATGCATGCGCTATCCGAATGACGTTTATTCTGTCGAACTGTCATTGCATGGTGGGGATGCCCATTTCTTCTGAAATAATCGATTAAACATTAATCGATTTTTTTCAACTACGCAAATTAGAACAAATTTAATTCCCTCTTCTTGAACAATTTCTGGCGTATATTATCATCGCAGCACCAAATCGAAGTCGCGACTAGCGCGACATGCGAAGTTACATATGAGAAGTAAATTTGAACCGATAAACGTTCATAACAGAGACTAAAACACAGACGACCCAAAGCGAACTTTCCGTTAGCGAGTTATGAACGGTATTTTCTCCGGAAATAACACAAGAATTTCCTTGTGAATTGCACCCTGGATTTTTTTTTCTCCAAGATTCCTCCAGAAGCTCTTGGAGGATTCCTCCTAGAATTAATTCTCGAATTATTTTAGGAACTCCTTTCGGGATTGCTCCATAATCCAACATTGTTTTTATCTGGGATTACATATCTCCAAGAAAAAAACGCAGTCAGTGAAATACTAGATTTGTAGTAATAAGCTGAATTTTTATATAATGAGAAAGTAACCCGCATAGGAAAATACATCTTGTCAAACATTCCATATAGTAAGAATCTTCTTACTGTTAATGTGACATTACCACATACATTTGTTTTCATGTTTAACAATATAAAACCTACCACTCTACAAAATAAAGAACGTTTCAATTCATCCATGCCAATCAGTAACAGTATGTAAAACTATTCACACATTGTTGAACAATATGGAGACAAAACTCGTGTGAAATGGTTGCAATATGGGATCACCTCATGTCAAATGGTTCATATTTACAGTGGCGCAACACACTAACTCATATGCATTTCACTCTACAAAACCTATACTTGACAGTTTGTCAGATGGTTGCGCGTCGTTGTATTTGTAACTGATATTTTTATGCTTTCGCTCTGCGCTGTCTGTCAAAGATAGAGAAAAAAAAAACAAAAAAAAAAAATCTGTTTTCGCAAAATAAATTGTGCTGCTTTTGTTCCGATTTGTCTGCCGTTTGACCAGTTTAATAATTCGAGATTAGATATGATCCAAAATGGACGGAGATCGACGCAAGCAACCGGGGAGAATGCAGTTAATATGCCGCTGTGACTGGCTGCCTCTACCAAAAACAAATAATACGTAAGTTGTGGTGTGATTTAAAAATTAGGGAAGAGTGTTTAAGTTTCTATATTTATTTCAGTTTTCATGGTGTTCGATACTTTCCAATGGCCCATCCGAATAACTCGAAGTTGCAGTCAATTTGGCTGGAACCGAACTGGAACTGAGGTCTCGAAGCTGCCGAATTGGAACCGGAACAAACCAGCTACCAGTTTGGCGACAGAATAGCTTATTTGGAAGCCACACGTTAGGTGATAAGGATGGGATTGAAAGCCCTTAGCGAATTTAAATAAGACGATTCAATACAGTGGAAACCTAAAAACATATACATATTTCAGTATTGTCGGGCCGCCACCAAACCGGACTTCGCACAATCAAGTCGCGACGCGACCCAACTCGCGACGTTTTATAATCATGTCAAAAGTAGTGCGCATCCTTCCCGTTGTTGTGAGCAACACAGCGCACTAGATGCGAAACAGTTGCGACACTTGTGGACCAAGAAAATGACAATTTTTGATTGAATGTCGGTCTTGATTCCAACCGGATAGACAATATAAGGACCCATAAAGCAGAAGCGTTAAAACCGCTAAAATTACATACAAGGAAAAAGCTCCTTCCTACGACCTTGCCTACGATGGTACTAAATATTGTAGTTGTTTTCGTAATCTTAATAAACTCACAAAAACGATTCGTTGTTTCTTAAATTTTGGTATATTTATGAAGTAATTTGTTATTTTTGAGTAGCTGCTTTCGAGAGCAAATAATTTTCGTGCCAACTCACTTATAAAACAACAACTTCGGTCAGAAAGTTTCAACTGTGACGAATTGTTTTGCGAATTTTATTGTTCCCTTTGCAAATTGGCTGAAAATTTTTGTTAACGAAAGTAGATATTTGAAAATAACAAATTGCTTGATATTTTTATTTCAAAAGTAAAAATAGGATTTAACAGTACAGCATATTGTTCGATGAACCATACATCACAATAAATGAACAATTTCAGTCAAATTTATTATTCGACTGTTCTGCAACAACTTGATGTACTGTAATCGATGCGAAAAATGGATAGTATACCCACAGTTTGACTTACTGTTTCATGAAAATTTTGTTCGAGAAAAATGCCGATTTCTTATTGTAACATAACTTAACCGCCTATTCCCCATATTGTAAATTGCCCGAGAACCGTCTATCAAACTGTCAAAATCGTTCATGGTACTGTTGGTTTATTGTTCCTCTGGATGTTATACCATCCTATTGAGATACTGTTGTAAATGTTTGCGAACAGTATGGTAAACAGTACTAGTATAGTTCATGATTATGCGGGAAATTCTTCGTTGCTGCAATAAAATGGTAACTGCAATAATGGTAACAAAAAAGGAAGGGTTTTATGATTGCTTGTGTGATTTGATGCTGTTTGAGCAAAACTTAGTTATATTGACGACGACTGTTTTAAAGACTTTCGAATAGTTTTGGCGTTTCAGTCTTTTCGGGGTCAAAAACAACTAAATGTTTTCTTCTTCCAACGTTTCGATCCTTATTGGATCTTCATTCGATTCCCTGAGGAAGATCCAATAAGGATCGAAACGTTGGAAGAAGAAAACATTTAGTTGTTTTTGACCCCGAAAAGACTGAAACGCCAAAACTATTCGGAAGCAAAACTTTGTGTTATTGTGTTGTTGTATTCTCATTTATTGCAACTTCAACAACATAATTCCCCAAAGTTTTGCTCAAGCAGCATCAAACTAGGCTAAGAATCATAATACCCATGCGTTTGCACCGTTTCAATGCAGAAACGGAGAGTTTAGCATCTCACCATACAACAAACCAACACATTACTACAAATCTAGTCTCCTTCTGGGAATCCCGGAAAAAAAAACTTCTGAAGACATTCTAAATGTATAGAAATCTCGGAAGGAATCACGAAAATAATTCCTGGAGGATTTCTGATACTTCAAAGAGGGAACTTCTAAAGGAATCCTGGAAAGATCTCTCGAAAAATATTTATTAAATTGTTCATATAAAATCGCGTTGGAGTTTTACAAAGTCACTTCGGAATTTCTCCGGAATTTCAAAAGAAGTTCCTTGAAGAATCCCAAATCTTCACTCGGTGGAAATTCTAAAAGGACGGAGTGAATTCCGGAAGGAACTTTTGGGAGAATACTGGTAGAAATCCCGGTTAAAATTCCCAGAAGGAGGAATTTTTGAAGGAACTTTTGGATAAATCCTTGAAAAAACTTCTGGTCGTTCTTGGAAAATTTTGGAGGAATTCCAGAAGGAATTCCGGGCGGTATTTGTAAAAAAACGCCTGAGGGGGGAATCGTTGAAGGAGCTACTGCAGGAATCCAAGAAAGACTCCAAGAAACTCCTATAAGGAAATCCTATAAGGAACTTTTTGACGAATCCTAGAAGAGAATTCTTGAAGATTCCTATAGAAGTAATTCTTGAAGAAACATCAGAAGAAATTGCTGGAGTAATTTCAGTAGGAACTCATGGGGGTCCCTCGAAGGAACCTCTGGAGAAATTTAAGAAAAAAAACTTTAAATCAATCTCTGAAGGCACACCTGGAGGAATTTCAAAAAAAAAACTGCTGAATCAATCTCAGAAAAAAAAACTCTAGAAGGAAACCAAAGAGAATGACATAACCTTTTCTAATCGGAAAATCCGTAGGCATATATCCGTTCCTAACCATTGCTAACTGAGTCGCAGGTGCAGTTAGACGCGGTTAACGACGGTTAGCAACGGATAAATGCGGATTTTTCCGGTTAGTAAAGGAAAAGAGAAAACTGAGAAGGAACTTCCGTTAGAAAATCAGAAGGAATGCAGAAAGAACATCTGAATGAATGCCTGACTCAATTTATGGAGGATTATCACTCTGCAGCAGGCGAATTTGTCAGAATATTTTTACTAACTGAAGTTCACCCAGAAGCCCATGACTGTATATTTAAAAACAATGAGCTTTGCAAGGATTTCGCGACGATCGTGTAAATGTCCAATCTTTGACAGCACAATGTTCACACATCCAACAACAAAGCCGATTAGTCCGGAATAAAACAATCAGTATTCGAATAAACTCACAGTTCACTCCGGAAGAACAACGAAATTAATCGAAAATAACTCATTTTTTTGTAAGCACGGAACGCTCAAACGTTGAAATTATTAAGTTCGTGCATCGGTCCATTAGCTTGTGCACCCTTGGATCCTTGGATTCAATGTCTTGCACTCTGCCACAAGAAATTTGACGTGCACTTGGTTGGTGATCTTCCGGATTTTTTGTAAGCTATTCAATCCGATGTATGTATGTCAGCGTGGACATTAAGAAAGATGATAATTTAAGCCATTGTCAAAGGAAAATAGCAACCACCAGGGCTAAATATAAGTTAATTTCGAGGGTGAAAATTTTAAATTTCTAAGTGAAATGATTTCGGTGAAGTTACAATGAGGGAGCATTCAAATTCTTCTACAGATGTATTCGTAGATGTCATCTAATGAAATATTATTTTGTTTGTTTATATTAACAATCGATTATTTATTAATCGATTATTTGGGAACAAAAAACTTTGACACCCCTAACATCTTTTTTCGAGAAATGTCACCTTGCACGGTAAACAAAAATTGATCAAAATACAACTATTGACTTTTTCTGACAACAGGTGGTGCTGTAATCATTCGTAAACGGCGTCTCCATGTCGTTGTATGTGAAAACACGAAGTGACCTATATTGTTAATATAGTATATTTGATAGTCTACAATATATGAATAAACTACAACAATTGCCCAGTAGGGTTTGTTGTTAGGGCCTATCCATAAACCACGTAGACTTTTAGGGGGGAGGGTGTCGTTCTGGTCAAAGTCTAAATTCCATACAAATTTCGAAAATTTTGTGTGGACAAAAGTCTACGAGAAGGGAGGGGTGTCTGAAATGAGTACGTAGTTTATGGACAATGCCTTATATGAAAAACATAAAATTCGAATGTCAAGTCTTACCTCCTGTATATGTAAGTTGTTTTGCGCTCAGCAAATTCGAAGATTGTATGGGGAAACTTGTCCAAATGTATGCAGAAATCTTAAGTATTCGATTTTTTGTCGCTAGGTGGTACTGCAAGCGTTTAATTAATAAAACCTTCGATACCCTTGTAGATGACTATATGCTAAACAACTTTGTCAAAACCCGCTAACCCGCAAAATTATCTGACGCCTGTGAAAAGAGTTATACACTGCCTAGGCCTTCTTTAGACTTTATCGATTTCTCTCAAATTTTGAACGTAGCTTCTGAGAGTTCAAAACAACTTATTCATGAGGTAACATAGAATATTTAGAATTTTATGTTTTCATGTAGAGTGTGGACCACCGTAATCTACATGATGTATTGCAAATAAACTTTATAAACTATTATACATAGACTCATACGTCTTTGGTATATTCAACTACATGTTCAATAACTGTTTAAGAGTACAGGTCGGACTCGATTATCCGGAGTCGGGTTCTGAAGTTTCTCAAACACGTATCTGGAGAACGGAATGTTGTATCAAGCTGAAATTTTGACGTTTTATCAAGCCAACCTTGTTTAGTAATCAGTCTGAATTTCAGCTTTGTACACCATTCCGTTCTTCATATATATGTTTGAGAAGCTTCAAAACCCGACTACTGATGATCAAGTCCGACCTGTATTCGAGAACTTCCTGAAGTAAAGGCCAACGGATCAACAAGCATAGTTAGCTATCTATCGGAGCATAATGAATGAAATGCATGTGTTTATACAGCATCATGCAACTATGTGTTGTGATCCCCCCCCCCCCCCCCCTCATAAAACGCCTTGAGACTACTCTGAAATATTACTGAAAACCTCACTGAAGCTCACCTGAAAGTCTACGAAGCCTCTTAAAGACCCCAAAAATAGAGGTGCGTAATATTGGTCCTTTAAGAGTTGACTTCTGACATTGTATCACCGTCACTATTACTATCAAGCAGTGTTGGTAAAATCACACCCAAGTCTCACTCATGAACCGCTCCTGCGTGAGCAAACTCGCGCGCGATTCTGAATCATTTTCTCATGCGCGAGATTGTCATGCAAAATCTCGCTCTCGCGAGTCAAGCGCCGAAAACTCGTTCGCTTGTAAAACGAATGCAAATCAATTTAAACGACATTTAATGTTTTTACATGTAAGATATGGTCTCTTTCTGTCATACAACCGTCAACACTTCGTTGCAAATAATAAGCAAACCGAGAAATAAAGCAATGAGTAAAACCATGAGTCAAATCATGCTTGATTTTTACGGCAGTGAGTTTGGCGAGTCAAGAATCGCGCGTGAAAAAACTCAACCATGAGTTTTGAGATTTTGAGTTTTTACCAACACTACTATCACGATGATAATGAAAGGCAACGACTGGACATTGACTCGCACTTTTGACCTCTTTCATTGCATTTGATCTGATATTTTGGTGTTTATAGTCAAAACTCAAACTTTGCAAAGACTAACATTCAATACTTGTAATTTTTAGAAAATATTATCCTGGAAAGTCTTCATTTGAAGTATGATCAGTGATTTCTACACACTAGCAAAGATAGGCTATTTCTAGAAAAGGAAAGTGATGATGATATGATGGTATATGATGAATAGAGCGCATGCTGATTTGGATCGCAGTCAGCCTATGAAAACCGATTATTTGAACAGTATCACTTTTCTGAAATCCCCTGAAACGCCTTGAACGCCACATTAAAACCTCAAAACGCCTAAAAGCCACCAGGAGCTCACCTGAAAGCCTGTGAAGCTCCCTAAAACCCTCGGTAAACCCTCTGAAACGCTCTGAAATACCTTGCAACGCATCGAAAAGTCTCTGCAACCTCCTGATGCGCACCCTAGAACTCGCTCTGATACGCCTTGAAGCTCACCCGAAAATTGTGTTTGGGCAAAAGCCTATGTGGGAAAGCGGGTTCTGAGATGATTAAAAATAAGGCTCCGTAATTTATAGACAGCTACAAAGCCTGTGAAGCCCCAAAATCAACCGTCAACCACTTTGAAACGCGTCTGCCCCGTCCCTGGAGCTCACCTGAAAGCCTTTGAAGCCCTCTTAAACGTCTCAAAACACCTCTGAAAGCCCCCTGAAACCTCTTGATACCCTGAAGTCGTCTTCAAACGACATTGAAAGCCCCTGAAACTCCACTTGATTTCACCTTAAAGTACCACAGCCAGCTTTTCTCTTTAAACATCTTCGCAGCCTTAGAATCCATTTAGGACAGGTAATGAATCCTTTTAAGGTATACCACCTCATTATCTAAATGAGGGTTCCAGTGCAGCACTTCATGCTTTAAGAGTTTTGGTATTCTGTGAATGCTTCTGATAGAATTTCTGAGTGCACTTTTAAAATTTAGGAAAACTATTTTTGGTATTTTTGGTAGTTTGGCTCTCTTCGCCATGAGGCGTTTTCTATTTGAAACCTGATGAATCCAAAGTTGGCCCTAAAACTTTGCCAACTAAGTCACCCTATGTCATAGAACTCACTTACAACTCGAAGCGATTAGTCTACGCAGAATAAAGCATTCGCCTCCACTGGTCTCGGTCGTAGGCCAATCTCTTCCAGTCGCCCTGAGTCCTTGGGTCCTCCTCAACTACAAAAAGCTATCGTTGGATCGGCCTTCCACGAAGCCGACGGCTTCTTCTTAGTTCTCTGCTGAACATAGTTTTAGCTTGTAGTTCCTCCGGCATACGGGCTACGTGCCAAGCCCACTGCAGCCTGTTGTGTTTTATCCGCTTCATTGTATCCATCTCTTCATATACTCGGTACAATTCTTAGACTCCAACGGCTCCCGGAGCCGGGCCCATATAGCTGAGGCGGTAAACGCACGGGTATTCAGCATGACCATGTTGAGGGTGACGGGTTCGATTCCCGGTTGGTCCAGGATCTTTTCGTAAAGGAAATTTCCTTGACTTCCTTGGGCATAGAGTATCTTCGTGCCTGCCACAGTGCCACACGATACACACATGCAAAATGGTCATTGGCAGAAAAAGCTCTCAGTTCATAAATGTGGAAGTGCTCATAGAACACTAAGCTGAGAAGCAGGCTTTGTCGTAGTGAGGACGTTACGCCAAGAAGAGAGAGAGAGAGAGAACGGCTCCCGGATCAACTTCTCTCCAGTGCTGAAAAATTAATTTCGTCATATCTAAATTCAATCACCTACAGCTCATTTTGGAGGCTGAACCTGAGAATATGGTATATGAAAGACTTGTGCAGCTAGACCAGTTCTGCTAGAAAGTCACGAAAAAACCACTATTTTTCGAATGTTTAACGTAAATGTCACGGGCTTCCTTTGAAAAAATGCCAAATGATATTCACGGTGAATATCATTTAGCATTTTTCAAAGGTGGTCCGTGACATTTACCTTTACAACACTATCACTGTTAACAACAAGTTCACGCAATAAGGTATCTGATTCAGATGGAAGAAGTGGGCGAAACCGGTCATTTGGTTGTGAATTCAGCTAATGCACAATACTGTTTACCTGTAGTGCCGATAATGGGGTCAAAACCTCTGTCGTTGAACGGCCCTCGCGAAAACCCGCCTGATATTCGCCGACGAAGCAGGACTCCTCAGTCGGTCTTAGCCTGTTAAACGGAATTCCGCCCGAAGTAGCGAATAATTGAGAAGCTTTATTCCTTTGTAGTTAGTGCGCTCCTACCAGACCAGAGAAGCTCGACCGGGAGTTCATCCTTCCCAACAGCCTTGTTGTTCTTCAGTCCTCTAATGATTGTCTAGACCTCGCATGTATTAACGAGATTTGTAGGCTTTCTAGGCTAGTTTATCCTTGGACCCATGCTTAACTTCTTTTCCGAAGGAAAAACTCACTTTTTGCGAGGCTTTCGAGAGTGGGATTCGATCCCAGGTCCTCGTTGTGATAGTCACGTGTTTTAACCATCACACCAGATTCACTTCTCAATAATAGTAATCATTTCTGTTTGTGATCTCTTTTCAGAATAATCAACTATATTGCTGATAAATTAACAAGCAACTGCTGGTTCTTCAAGTCGAAAAATACCTTATTAGAAGTGAAAATCAATCGGAACAGCTGAAAACGAAAAATTGGCATCGAAGTGTCGAAAAGTTCTAAGTGTTTAAATGTTATAAGTGAAACAGTGCTATTGGTATCGTCTATGGTGTCAGCATAGTTTTATTAATATATGAAAGAAGAATAGAAAAAAATAGTGCTCGTGTGTAAATGTGAAGATTGAGGCAAGTCGTAAAAATAACAGTGTTGTGTGTACGTTAGTGTTTCGAAAGGAAAGCCGCAAGCAGTTGCAAACGCAAAGTTTTGCCTAGTAATTATGTCCGGATTTGTTCTAGCAGGCGTGAACCTTCTACCGTGAGAACCCGATTATCAAAGGTAAGTGATTTTGGGCGAAACCCACATAATCTCGAAAATCCGCACTGGAAACCCAAAGTTTTCGTTATTAATCCCAGATAGCGTATTCCACTGTGATAAAGGTTACAGGCTACCTAGTAGTGTGATAAAGGAAGACCCAAAATTGCATTGTGCCCAAACCCCCGTCCACTGACGACACTAGGGGAGGAAGCTTTCAATTTTCACACAAACGGCTTATAATAACCCGAGACGTTGTTGTTGTTGTCGGGGGTTGGTAATGTCCGATTGCGGCAGCCCAACAGGCTACTAAAATGGAAAATTTTATCCTCTCCCCGGGTGGATCGTTCGCCGCCGGCGTTAAATAAACAAGTCCGGCGTCGCAAACAATTCGCAGGAAATGCGATTGATCGATTTGGTTCGAAGTGAAAACATTTGCAGCTTTCTCGATTTCCAACCGAACTCGCTGCCCGGTGGCAGCTTGAATTGTCAGCGGGCGGGGTGGAATTTGCCGAATAAAACCAAACTCAGCCAAACCAAGCGCAAGTTCTTTCCACTGAACTGGTGGTTGCGGGGCTGGCTAGAGGGGAAACAATTTTACGCTTCATCAGAGTAATTTTAATCTCGAGCAAAAAGCAGAAAACCGGGAGATGATTTTATCAAGCTTTGCGAAAAGAATGCCAAAGGTTGGGGCAGACTGGTGGCGACCACCCAGCAACAGACTTAAATTTTGTACTGTTGGAAGGCAGAATGGAATTTGTTTCTTCTGAAGCTCTTAAACCGGAAGTTTGTCGTTCACAAAGCGAAAGAAACGTGTAAATTTATGTGACAAATGGCCGGGATTCTGCTAAACCGAACCAAAGACCATTTTTTGAAAAATTGAGTTTTCTTAACCATTGGATGAAGAAATGGGTAATCCTTCTTCTATATAAAAATCCAGTAATTCTGTCTGCTCTTCGTGGAGTAAATTCGTAATTTCTGTTTGGTAGAACATACAAAAAACAAAATTGCATCCAACCAGAGTGAACTGTAAACCATTCCATTGAATCAGCAAAATATTTTAGTTCTGGTCCAGATGAAGAACATTTCAAGTTCTCCTCATCGCCGTCAGATTTCTAACTTCTAACCGACTCATAGAAACAATCTGTGAGAGAAATGAACACGTTATTAGAAATATGGGTGTGGGAGGAACCAATTATGTTTCGATGGCGCTGATTGCCTTTTTTCCAAATCACATTCAGCCAGACCGAACCAAGTCCACAGCATTTTAGAATCAATTTATTCTCAACAATACAAAAACCAACTGGTTTTTAATACCAGCGTTATGTCGATACACCTCATACTGGTAATTTAACACAGGAGCCGTCATTGAACAACAAGCCAAATTAGATTAATAAAGCTTGAAAAAAATCAAACACTTGGTTCGCTTTGGCTGATCGAAAAATGACGTTTTCACGAAAATCATCCTTGAGGAGAATGTTTAGAACTTGATTCATACTTTACGACTGACCTTCAGCTAGGTAAAATGACCTAGAGGTAACGTGCTTGGTTATCACTTAAATGATCCTAGTTCGAATCACATTCACATTTTTGAAAACTTTTTTTTACTTAGTTCACTTTGGCAGAACATTTTCATGGTTTTCTTCGACCAGCATAAATTTGAAGTACACAATATGCTCCACTTTCAGATCTGAGGACCTTAGGACATGCAAGGACATCATTTAACATAATCACTCTTGCTCTGCGCCTGCACAATGCACATGCACCGCCTATGAAAAAAAATGGGTGGAAAGGGCTAAACTGGGAGAGCTTCCGCCGTTCATATTTAAAACTATTTTGAGACCTCCGTGTTATCATACTGTACGCGTCCTCTCTGATTTTGTGTGATATCGATTTCAAACTTCATAGACAATGAAAAATCGAGATTTTGTTTCACAATCCGACTGGTTTTCTCTGAAGCAAAGAAACACAGTCAGCCACACTGAACTATTAACCCTCTAATACCCAATCCCGCCTTTAGACGGGGTATACTTTGAGCATTTTTGTAATTTTTGTTTCGTGGAAAATCATTTTTTTTATATTTTTGGCTGATGTTTAGGACTGTTCTGTATATCTCAAAATGGTTTTTGGTGTATTTTAAAGCGTATTTACATTTTTTTAAATCATTGAAAAGATCATGTTTTAGTCACCTTTTAGAAGTCATTGTTTATTTTGAATTGAATCGCTACAATTAACATATTTTAAATTTTTCCCAAATCATTCTATCCTTGTTTAATAGTTTAAGGGAATCGAATACACTCTAAAATTATTTTCCTTAAAATTACACGGAAAATAAAATTTTCTGTGAAAAAAATTTAAAATAATAATATTTCAACAATAATCATAAAATCTCAAAATGTTTTCATCTCAAAAAATCCGTTCCCCAAATTGGCTTCCAGGAAAAATTTAAAAGTGTGGGGATGTTCAAAAATAAAAATTAGAAAAATCAAAAACTGAAATTCACGAAATCGAGAATTAAAAAGAATCATCTTCCAAAACATGTTTAAATTGATTTTAGATGACGAAAAATGATATTTAGATCAAAATCAAAAATTTGGGTATTAGAGGGTTAACCATATTCCAATGTTTTTGTTCAGCCAGAGTGAACTGAGTGCAAAGTACTGAGAAATTAAATATAATTATATCAATGATTTCAAATAATTTATATATATTCTTCATTTCTGATGGTTAATAAAGGCTTGTAAGTTACATGAGTGAGGAAAAGTTTCAAATAATTTTAGCTGTTGTTTATTTGTGAGTTGTTGAACTTTAGGCTTAATTATCTCGGAATAAACTTTTTGGTTCTTAGTTCGGTTTAGCAGAACCCCGGCCAAATGATGCACATAACTCGAGTGATCTCCCAGAAGTCTACATGACATGTCATGTAAATTTTATGATACCGTCGTGTGTGGCTTGTTTTTCCACTTTTTCATGATTTTTTAACATAATGACTTTATAACTTCCAAAGTAGTGAATGGATTTCCACAATTTTTACACATAATAATCGTGATTTCATGAATATGTCAGCTCGTGACTAATTCTACTCGAGCAAAGCATTATTCCTAACACGTCCTCTCTAGCAGATATCATGAAGGTTGGGCGGTTGCCTATGTTAAGTAATCCAAGATTGCACTACTTAAGTACTTCATTAAACTGAAGCCTGTCAAGCTGTCAAGTTAATGTCTGAGTTGTCCCAGATGATATGGACATGGTGAGCATTAGCATAACTGCCAACAATTAGCGGAAGGCCTTTTGAAGTGCAGTATGCGAGCATCCGTAGGGGATGATTCAGCATGCGGTTGATAAACTGAACAATAGACGTATTTCCTGTTGAGGTTTGTATCTCTGGTGGTTAATTCAGTGGCGAGTGCAGCAACAACTGCGTTGTCGACAAGCACACATGCTTGAGGCATGACACGCGAGTCTGCCATTTCAACGATTTTCACGAAGTCCGTTCAGCTGCTTGGTTTCGCTGATGATATTGATATTCTCTCTCTCTTCTTGGCGTAACGTCCTCACTGGGACAAAGCCTGCTTCTCAGCTTAGTGTTCTAAGAGCACATCCACAGTTATTAACTGAGAGCTTCCTCTGCCAATGACCATTTTGCATGTGTATATCGTGTGGCAGGCACGAAGATACTCTATGCCCAAGGAAGTCAAGGAAATTTCCTTTACGAAAAGATCCTGGACCGACCGGGAATCGAACCCGTCACCCTCAGCATGGTCATGCTGAATACCCGTGCGTTTACCGCCTCGGCTATATGGCTATATGATATTGATATTATAGCTCGTAAATTTGAGACGATGGCAAAATCGTACATCCGACTAAAGAGTGAAGCCAGGCGAATCGGATTATTCATTAATGTGTAGAAGATAAAGTACATGATGTCAAAGGGCTCCAGGGAGGGAGGAATCACCGCGCCAGCCACCCCGAATTTTTATCGACGGTGATGAAATCGAGGCGGTTGAAGAATTCGTGTACTTGGGCTCACTGGTGACCGACGACAACGACACCAGCAGAGAAATTTAGAGACGTATTGTGGCAGGAAATCGAGCTTATTTTGGACTCCGCAGAACAAAGTTCGCCGTCACACGAAGTTAACTATCTACAAAACGCTAATTAGACCGGTAGTCCTCTACGGGCACGAAGCATGAACTGAAGACACTCAGCCATGGACCGAGTAGAATGGAGACGACTTCTATGTACAGCAGGGGACACACAGGCCTTAGTCTGACCGGTAAGTAAGCTTTACAGAATTCTTCCTGAAATTCTTCAGAAATTCCTCCAGAAATTCTTTGAATAATTAATCCAGAAATTCTCTGGAAATTCCTCCAGAAATTCGTCTAGGAATTCCACCAGAAATTCAACTTCGGTACTTTCTCCAGAAACTTCTCCAGGGCCTTTTCCCCAAAATTTTTACTGGGATTAATCCAGTCATTTTTCCGGGAAATTTTCATGAAATTCCTCCAGAAATTCTTCTGGGAATAAATCCAGAAATTACTCCGGGAATAAATCCAGAAATTACTCCGGGAATTCCTCCAGAAATTCCTCTAGGAACTCTGTTTCAAAAATAAAAGAAAATTAATTATTTCAAAGGATTAACACATACATTGAACCTTACAAATTCACAAACAAGAAACATCACAAATTTACACAACACAACACAGAACAGAAATGTGCCCTGTTATCCAGATGGATAACATCTTCCGATCACAGGATAACGAGATTTCATTTATTGGTTTGGGTCCATCAGTCATCCTGGAATTGTATTTTAGTTAGCAGTTTGCCTTTTAGTTCACAGAATTTGTTGCTGTGTTCTTAGCTTGGTTCTGTCTAGGAAAACTAATCATAATCGGGCATGCCGTTTCGGATTTCTTCACTAGAATTCTATGACTTGAAGTCTGTGCCAGGGAAAGGTTTACGTCTCTTGTACTTAATCGCGGCCCGAAATGGCCTGAATGTTGGCAATCGAAATATGATTGCACTTCATGGGCCTCTATTCTGCCAGAACCCTATAAATGCTAATTAATACAAGGGGAATATTTACAAGTTAAAATTCAACATGTAACACAAAGAACGCACGAATATTAACAATTCTTCCAGAAATTCCTTCAGGAATTCCTCCGGAAATTCCTCCAATCCTTCCTTCCCGAAGAAATAGGAATTCTTAAAGAAATTCCTTCGGGAATTTCTCCAAGAATTCTTTGGAAATCTCTCCAGAGATTTTTCAGAAAATTCCTCCGGGAATTCTTCCAGAAATTTCTCCGGTAATTCCTCCAGAAATTCTTCCTCCAAGAAATTTCTCCAGGAATTCTTCAAGAAGTTCTTCTGGGAATTCATAGAGAAATTCCACTGGAAATTTATCCATAAATTGATTGAAAAATTCTTCAATAAATTCCTCTGGAAATTACTCCACAAATTTCTCCGGGAAATATTTAAGAAATTGCTTCGGGAATTTCACCAGCGCTGGGAATACCTCTAGGAACATATCAGTGAATTCCTCCAGAAATTCCTCAGTGAATTCCTTCAAAAGCTCCTCCCGAAATTTCTCCGGGAATTCCTCCAGAAACTCCTCCGGGAATGCATCCAGAAATTTCTCCACCAATTCCTTCGGAAATTCCTCCAGAAATTTCTCCAGAATTTCTCTGGGGATTCCTCCTGAAATTGCTCCTAGAATTTTTCAGAAATTCCTCCAAAAATATCTTCCTGAATTCCTCCAGGATTTTTTTTCAGGTTTTTCTCCAGGAAGTCCTCATGGATCTCTAACAGAAATTCTTTCGGAAATTTTTCAATAAAAAAATAACCATTTTTTTGCGAATACTTCCAAAAATTTCTCCGGTAATACCTCCAGAAACTTCTGTTAGAATTCCTCTATAAATTATTCTTGGAAATCAGTTAAAAATTCCTATGGAAATTCCTCCACAAATTCTTTCGCGAATTCCCGAAGAAAATCCTCAAGGAATTCATCCAAAATTTCCTCTGGAAATTTCAAGAAATTCCTCTGGGATTTATCTAAAAATTCTTCCAGAAATTCCTCTGGGAGTTTCTCCAGAAATTCCTACGGGTATTCGTCCAGAAAGTCCACAGGAAATTACTCCAGAAATTCTTCCGATATTCCTCCGGGTTTTCCGTAGAATCCAGATATTCCTTCAAGAATCCTCCAGAGAAATTTTTTAGAGAATCCTCAAGAAATTCCCTCATAGATCATTCAAGACATTTCCCTAGGCCTAGAGAATCCTTGAGGAATTCCCACATAGATTACTGAAGAAATTTGCTCAGAGAATCCTCAAGGAGTTCCTTCTTCAGTGGATCCTCAAGAAATTTTCTCAAATAATCTTCAAGAAATTCCCCTTGATGATATTTTGGTAGGGATCCTCAAGAAATATCCTCAAAAAATCCTTAAGAAATTTCCGTATGGATTACTTAAGGAATTCCCGCAGGGATTCTTCAAGAAGTTACCTCAGAGCATCCTCAAGGAATTCCTTCAGGAATAACTACAAAAAATCCTCAGGGGTTACTTAAGGAATTTCATCTGGATTCTCTTGAGAAATTTCCTCAGAGATAGCTCCTGGAGAAATCTGTGGATGAATCCTGAAAATAATTTCTGGAGGAATCCTCGAAGGAATTCCAGGAAGAATCCTCGAACGAATTCCTTTGAGTATTTCTAAAGAATTCCTGAAGAAATCCTGAAAGGAATTTCTCGAGGAATCCTCAAAGGAATTCCATGAAGAATCCTCGATCGAATTCCTGGAGGAATCTCCGAAGGAATTCCTAAAGCAATCATAGAAAAATTTCCTGCAAAGGAATTCCTGGAGGAATTATCGAAGGAACTCCTGAAGAAGCCCCAAAAGAAATTCCTGGAGGAATCGTCAAAGGAAATTCTTCCCTTGGTCTGTTGTCATTTGACAGTCTACCCAACGTTAAGTCAATTGGTACAACAATGACTGAATTACAGCGGAAACTGACCCCTCAGCCCAAATGATCTTGTACCCTAGCTCTCTGAAAATGTCAGAACAGTCAAATAAAAATATATGTAGAAATGTTAGTTGTTCTCCTTTGGTTCTCAACTACACAAAGAGTCTAGAAATATACGCACACCCTTCTGCATAGATATGAAGCACCACACACAGGATTAGGAGCTGGAAAATAAAAGGAAAGGCACTGCTAGCGAGCTGCTCGCAGCTTCAACATGCCAGGTGTATGAAGGTGGAATTATTTCAACTTTTCTCTTGCTCGATTAAAGCTGGTGGCGAGTTCTGGAGAATTTGGAAATTGAAACCTTTGGTTGGCTTTGTAGACTACGTCTCGTAGTGGTCGTTATCTGGGGTGTTTTCTAGGTCCTATCTTAGTTGCTGCTAGTGTTGCTTTAACATAGTTCTATAGTATTCAAGCAAAAAGTTTAGTTTAAATAGTAAAAGAATTATTCTACCTTAGTGGAAAATGTTAACCTATTTATATAATACATATTAATATTCGCCATCCATTGTTATTATCGTCTTTGTTGTCGTCGTTGACTACTCCCCATGCTCCCAAGAGCAGTAATAGTAGAAATGATGATTATAAAAATGGCACCAGTTGCACGAGGTTTCTTCGTATTCTGGTGAAAAATCAACAACGAAGATGATGAAGTCTATCCGAACTAGTAGATTGTGTGCATTAACTTGTTGTTGCCAGAGCTTTCACATTTTGGCGGTGCCGCTTCCGTATAGAAAAATAAAACTAAATATAGGCTTTCAGCTGGAAATAACCGCACGATACAATTTGTTGAAACTTTATGACGCACTAAAAGAGAGGGAGAGGTGAGTTGATGCTTGACACAATATCGAGAAAAATGTCAGTTTGAGCCTAACATTTCATGCGACACCTTTGGCTGATCGAAAAACCGGATTACCGTTAATGATCACCTTACTGGATCACTACTACTTGTAAAAGTACATTGTAGATAACTGCAAAACTTAGAACTTTTTCGTTGTAGGTATAAATGATCCCGTGTTTAAGTAAAGTGGCCAGGTAGGGGTAGGCGGGGCAATATGGACACCCTAAGGTTTTTGCCAACTTTACCTGGCAAGATGTCAAAAAAGTTTAGTTTTTTGATACATGTATCCTTTTAAAGTCTATTTAGCATCTATTGCATAAGAATGTTCACGAAGAAAAATTATTTATCCACTTCTAAAAATGTTTTGAAAAATGTTAGTTTTTCATGACCGTCTTCAAGCATACGGGGCAGAATGGACACCCCCATGGGGCAATATGGACACCATGAGACTTTTACGAATTTCGTACATTATTTACACCTATAAAGTCATTTCATTACAAAACAACTATTATGGATGAATAATACGCCGAAGTAGTTCATTTTTGTTCAGTTAATTTAAATTCAGGCTGTTTTGGATAAAGTTTCGTTTTTGTCAGCATGTACAGCTGTGCCTGGAACAACTATTTTCCACTTCTGTCATTTTTTGACCAATTTGTTTCACCCTATGTCTACTATAGTGAACATTTAATCGAAAATATACTGAAATCGAAGAATTTGGTTGGTTTGTGATTTGCCCCTTGCCGCTTCTTTCAAAAAGGTGAGTGTCCATTTTGCCCCGGCAGCAGAAGATATTTCCAAACTTGATTTTTGATATAATAAAGAAGAAAATATAAACATGTTAAGCATGTAGATACAGCAAAACTACTTGCATGTGTTCTAGAAATATCAGGTTTTAATCGACCTGCAATAAATTAATCACTAAATCTTATTTTAGATGGTGTGAAAATTATAATTTCCATGCACAAAAAACGGAGGACGCAACTTTTTCGTGTAAAATCAAGTATAATTTTAATTTCGAATGTTTATTTCCTGAAACTACGTTTTTGACAAATGGACTATATCCTCCATTCATTAAAAGTTCAAAAAAGTTCGCATATTTTAAAATATTGATGGTGTCCATTCTGCCCCGGGTGTCCATAATGCCCCGCCTACCCCTAAATTTAAAGATTCATGTTTCGGATCAGTCAATCATAAAATATTTCAGTTCAGTTTTTTTTTCCGTCTATTTTCGAAACACCTTAAACCTGGGCAACCTCTCGGATCCATTCGCGAGCGGCGGACACTCGAGCGTACACTCCCGGAAGTTTTGGCAGTGCGCAACCCTTGCCCCAGGAAACGACTCCGATCAGCTTACCGTCGGCGACCAGCGGGCCACCGGAGTCACCCTGGCAGGAATCCTTACCGCCGGCTTCGTATCCGGCACAGATCATCTGTTCCGTCACCGGAACGACTTTTTCCAGAGCCTTGGCGCACTGCTCCTGATTGTACGAAGGCACGTTGGCGGCGCGCAACAGTCTGTCCGTTTCCAGAAAGTTCTTGGTGTCTCCCCAACCGGAAACCGTGCACATCACTCCATCTTCCACGGCTTCGTCGGTTTCCGGCAGTGCGATAGCCTCAATCGAACGGCTGAATCCAATACTTTCGGCCAACTCCAACAGCGAGAAGTCGTAGTTGTAGTTATCGCCGTCATACTCCGGGTGAGGATTCACCGAAATGACGTTGACCACGACTCCACCGTCGGTACGATCGCTAGAACCGGCCCGGACAGTGTAGGCGGTCGGATCCCTGTTGGCGGTACAGTGCGCTGCCGTCAGTACCCATCGTGGTGAGATGATCGATCCTCCGCAGAAATGGTATCCGCTGCGTTGCAGCGATACCTGATGCGGAACTTCGGCGATGTCGATCTGGAATCCGCCTACGATCCGGCCGCTGGACAGAGTCGCAGCTGAAATGGTTTACGGCGGGGAGTTGGTGATTCGGTATTGCAGCAAATGTGATGTGATTTATTTTTGTAACTTACCGTTGCTCAGACCCAATAGGGCACACAAACTGACGAGTAGAACTTGGTTCATAGCTGTGGTTCAAGCCGGTAGACTGTGGGGAGGTTGGTATGCTTTTGAGAAGGATGAGTGTACGTTGCAGTGGGTTTTTATAGGGACAGAGTCGATTCACTAGAATCGGATTGATAACACGGGTTAGGAGAAAGCCACTCTGTTTTTTTTTTCCATTTGAAGAGGTTCGGGATTACATGCGGATGGACTTTCCTAAGTGGTTTTATTGTTTTTGCGTGTGTTATGGGAAATCCTCTAGGAGAGCATGCAATTGTTTGGATTATCCGGTTTCTTCAAATGTTGCAAAATATTTAACTATTAAGCAATCTATCGTGGGTAGACGATAACAGAAGACCAGTATAATTCGGCCCAGTAGTGAGGGATCTCGTAATTCATTGTCCGCCGCCATATACTGCTGGGTACTTGTCACAGGCGCACCGGGCGCAAGGAGGCTGATACCTTAATGTATTAGCGATAATATCCGCAAAATATTTTTTTTTATCTGTATTAACGAGATTTTTAACCCTACGCTAGTTCATCTCGGGAACCACGCTTTACTTCCCTTCCGAAGGAAGAACTCACATTTTGCGAATTTGTCAGGAGTGGGATTCGATCCCAGGTCCTCGGCGTGGTAGTCAAGTGTTCTAACCATCACACCAGGTCCGCCCCACTCGCAAAATAATAACTTTCATAAACAAGTTGAATTAAAAACATGTCATTACTGAGGCGTAAAACAGTATAGAACATAAATATGTGGGGAAATTTCACGAAACTGTCAGTAGCATGCGGAACAAAACTGCGCCATTTCCTGCCAAATGTAATGACTAAGAAGGTAACTTACTGACATATAAAAATGGTAACAATCAGGTGGAAAGAGCACTTTGAGACTTTGCGTCTGAGCATCAGTGCCGGTAAAGCGTCTCCCACGTTCTCACTACCGTTTTTACGAAAAAGAATACATACTGGAATGTGCCAGTCCCCCTCCTGGTGACCCCCTCCTGGTGACCTTAGTCAACAAATAACAAGCTGTTTTTTGTCAGACCCGACCAAAGACGGGTCAAATGTTTACCCTGCGTCAAATTCTAGATAAATTCTTTAAATATAATTTGTAGACTCATCATCTGAAGGTTCCAAGAAAAGAAAGGAGTAACGCCAGCTAATGGTAGAACATGATGTTCTAACCAGGGCGCAAAGTTTTCGAGCAGACGAGTTGAAGTTTACCGTGCGGTAATTTTCATTCACTTGCTTGCATATTCATATTCAGCTGCTCGATACTCGTTTGTCAACTGAATGAAAGTCAATGAATATTTGTAAACATCTCACAAAGTGTTAAATTGCTGATAAAATATTAACGTTTCGGTTACATTTAACGGTGATTTACATAGATCTTTTCCCATTTGATTGTGGTGGAGTGTTTTTGGAAGGAATCGTAGCCATAAACGTAGGTAATTATGAAGATGATTCTTGATTGGCTTCATATTCAATGACTACGAATTGACTGATTGTGTGAAGAGGAAGAGCGAAAATGAATTTGTTTGTTTTGAATATTCAGTGCAGAATCATTCAAATTCGTGCTGTTTTCAGTCAATGACTATGAACATTTTGCACCTGGCACGGTGTGCCGAAAACCGTTATTAACAAATAAAAATGTCCACCCAAACGGCACCCGGCATTCGAAAGATATACTATTCTAGTATCTCCTCTGAAAATTTGAAAATCTTTCATCGAGGGAAACTAAAGTTTTTGTGATTTGAAGATTTTGAGCCATTTCCATAGGATTTTCTTATATGAGTAAATATGCACGCACGGTGTGCCTCATATCACTATTAACAAATAAAAATGTACTCCAAACTAACACCCGGCATTCGAAAGACATACTACTCTAGTATCTCGATAATTTTTTTATCAGGAAAACCAAAGTTTTTACTGTTTGAAGATTTTTTTTTCTATTTTCATAGAATTAACTCATATATGGGAATATTGTCACACGGTGCTCTTCATATCATAAAGAAATAATAACACTGCTCAACAAAATTAAAAAAAAAAACTTCGAATTATGAGATGAGAATAAAAGAACAGGGTTTTGGAACCCTAGAAGTGTGATAGTGAAAGAATTTTAGAAAAATTTTGGAACGGGACTTCACAGTTCAAGACCAAAGTTTGAATTTAGAACTTGCGGTGTTCAATTGATATACGCATTAGAGTTTCTAGGGTCCCAAACCCCTATTATTTTTTTTCTCATTCCGTAACGCGAACTAGTGTTGAACGGTGTCATGAGTTTTACAAATTCCAAAAGTACAATAAATATTCAAGCAACTTTTCTAAAAATGTGGCAACATTTCATTGAGAGGAATGTCAATTATCGTAGTTTGAGAATCTAATTATGTAATATTTCATAGTTCTACCTGCTAATCGAATACAAATAAAAATGTGGCACGCCGTGAGCGTTGATTACATAAACTTTCTAAGAGTTTGGCACCGTTTTTTTGTTTTAAATCCCGTTGTTAATATGTTGGTATCTTGTCGATGAATTTGAAAACGTTTCATGGTGAAACGAGAGTTAAAGTGAATTAACAGCCCAAGGTTTTGGTATTCTTAGGAAGCTTTGTAAATCGTTGGCATAATGTTTAAGATATTGAAGCTTTTAAAGTAAAACTAAATGCTAATCGTTTTACTACCCTGCTTTTATACGTCATGTGTCTAACGTGTCTTCCGTGAATTTAGAAATTTTACATTCAAATGATCATCAGTAACAACAATTTTAAGCTTTGATTTCAATTTCATTGGAGATATGCATACTATCGCTTTATCTATAAACTCGTTAAAAACACTTACTGAGTTTTGCAACAGTATTGCAAAAAATGTGAAATATAATCAAAGTTTTAAATGAGTTACAAAATATATATTCATTGCGAGGAATGATTAACATGAGAAATTGCAATAATATTCTATGAAGTTACTACATTTTCAATATACTTTATCATACCTATCTTATATATACAAACCACTGTAATTTGCGATCGTTTCAATGAAATGTTGTCAAATTTTCAGAGAAGTTGTTTGAATTTTGTATCTTTGGAATGGTGTTTGTGAAACTCATTAATATTTTGTTTATGATTTGAAGAGCCAATGAACCATCCTTTGACAACATTGTCATATATTGTAGGGACTTATACAGAAAGACGTGCAGTTCGTACTTCGGTGTTCTTTATTATGACATCTTAGTAACTTTATATGTCACAGCCTGCTACAGCTCGGCCATCTTGACAAACCACATCGTCCTCGATGTGAACCACCTTAATCCTATCCGACTCCAACTCGATGACTATGTCTTCGATGTTGTAATGCATCATTTATGCTTGATTATCCTCTCGTTGATCGTAGCGCTTCTATTCCATTTTATCCCGTAAGCTCCTCTCGTCGACATCGTTCGAGAGTAATCGCCGTTTGAACCCGCTCCAACATTCGCTGTTATTTTCACTTCTTGAAGGTAATCCGATTTCCAATCGACAATTACAATTCTTTCAATCTTCCGTAGTGTTCTAGGCAACTCCAAATTTTGATGAAATAGTTCGAGACTGGTTCTATCCCACTTCTGAAATGTAGGGACTTATACAGAAAGACGTGCAGTTCGTACTTCGGTGTTCTTTATTATGACATCTTAGTAACTTTATATGTCACAGCCTGCTACAATATGAGCTAATTCTATGAAAATACAGGAAAATTTTCAAACAGTATAAACTTTGGTTTCCCTCGATAAAACAATTTCAAATTTTCGGAGGAGATACTAGAATAGTATGTCTTTCGAATGCCGGGTGTTAGTTTGGAGTACATTTTTATTTGTTAATAGTGGTATCAGGTACACCGTGCGTGCATATTTACTCATATAAGGAAATCCTAGTGAAATGGCTCAAAATCTTCAAATCACAAAAACTTTAATTTCCCCCGATGAAAGATTTTCAAATTTTCAGAGGAGATGCTAGAATAGTATATCTTTCGAATGCCGGGTGCCATTTGGGTGGACATTTTTATTTGTTAATAACGGTTTTCGGCACACCGTGCTGGTTCTAACAAAAGCAGTTGGACTTTCATGCAACGCTGGATGAATCGCAATCAAATGCCCACTTCTTGGATGAGATTTCGAGGTTTTTCGTAATCTTGCACGGGTTGAAGTAGAGTTATGCTCTTTTTGATTCAATTTCATGTTTAATGTTGCTCTAGAGTCTAGAAGAAGCTGTCGTGTATTTGGTGTACGGTACCCTGTGTCTCGAAACTGATATTATTCTGATCCGCTCTTTTTTTCTTTATTATCGAGATTTTCAGCCCTCGGCTGGTTTATCTCGGATCCACTCTTTCTACAGTTGTTAACACTAGAGAAGACTGAATCCCATACGCGTCACCCACCACCTTTGTTTTCTGGCTATCTTTCACTGACATAGATATGATTGTCAGGGTTCCTCTCCAGCGCCTCTTCCTGTAGAAAGCAAAGGCATACACAACGGTATGCGAAACGATGCATATGGATTTATCGCCATTTCGCAAAACACAGTTAGAGCGTAAGGCTCTCGCTTTGCCCACCATGCATAATTACTCAGAAAGATTTATTCTCTCGCAACTCGCCTGATGCGCACTTAGGTACTACTATCCCTGCAAAAGGGCGAATGACAAAATCCGCAAAATGCGTGTTATTTCTAGTGTGGAATAGTGATTTCAGAAATCGGCTCTAATGATTATCTCTTGATGTTCGTGATAATTAACTACACTGAGTGTAACACTCGCCATTAGAGGAGCCACTCTCTTTATCCATTTGAAGAGGTACGGTATTACTTACCACGTACGGATGAACTGTCGTAAGTGGTTTTATTGTTTTTATGTGTGCTATGGGAAATCCTCTAAATGATGGATAATTGAAAATGTATTTTACTGTAAGAAATATCCGGTCTTTAAAAATGTTGTAAAAAATGTAGGTACACTATTGCAAAAAAAAAAACAATTAAGTACACATTTAACGTTTAAGTACCTCGAAGCTGATCAAATATCTCTGATGGGTGACACTATTCGGCAAAATCATGCTTAACGGGTTTGAGGACAGTTCCTGGTTTAGAACATTTTCTTAACCCATATCCGCCCTGCGTCCTATTCATAGGACAGATGCCCAGAACGCCCCCCTTCTATAAATTGGAGTCCTATTATAGGACAGTCTTTTTGATGTGAATATCTCTAGAATGAAGCCATGTTTTAGAATACTTTCTTCAGAGAAAGTGTTCTCCACATCCATACCTTGTTCATAAGAGACAAATATAGTTTGTGAATGATTCACTAGGTGCCGTAAACGATGCTGTAAAGATTACATATTGTCACGATCTATGAGCTTCATTTCCAATGCGTCTCACACTGAGGCAGAACGCTGTTATGGACAGACAAAACCTCTAGTGCTCTGGATATCCATCCTAGATATTTGGTGTCTTTAGAGAAGTGTCTTGTAAGAGTTTTGACTAAAATCTGGTTACACAATATTTGACCTAGACAAGTAGTAACTGATCTAGATCAGTTTTAGCTTTTTATAGAAGCGTTCTATAAGAAAACTTTCTTCTGCAAAGTTGTTTATTATGCTATTTTTGAGGGAGCGGGACATTTGGCATAAAGTCATTTGGCATAAGGTCGTTTGGCATAAGGTCACTTGGTATAAAGTCATTTGGCATAACGGTCATTTGGCATAATGGACATTTGGCATAATCGGAATGCACCCTTCTTTATTATGCCAAGTGTCCATTATGCCAAATGACTGTTATGCCAAATGGCTTTATGCCAAATGGCTTTATGCCAAGTGACCTTATGCCAAACGGTTTTATGCCAAATGACTTTATGCCAAATGACACAGACCCTATTTTTGACATTTCTTTTGAAGACACTTATACTCTAAAATGCACACAAAAGACACAGTGGGCCACTTTACTAAAAACGTGGAAAATCGATTTTGATCAATATATTCAAGTAAAAAAAAGAAAAAAAAATCGAACGTTAGGTTAGGTTAGCAAAAATAAATAAGAAAAAGATTATTTCATAACAAAAATTTACATATCACGAAAATCGAAGGTTTTTCTTATTAAAATAACCAGGCTTGTTCGCACTGAGCGTGTGAAAATTCTGCTCTTTGAATTTACACCATCAAGCACATCATAAATTAGAAATCTTTTCATCTTATCAGATAGGGAATCGCGCCACTTGGGCGGTGGCTTCTATTTTCGTCTGTTTTCCACTATAACTCAGTCAAATTTGAACCAATTGACACAATTTTTGGAATGCAGTGAGATAGGAATAGTATCTACCCGTGTACAACATGTCAAGTCAATTGGTTCAAAATTGACTGAGTTATAGTGGAAAATAGACGAATATAGAAGCCACCGCCCAAGTAGCGCGATACCCTAGAAAGATGCTGAAATATCCTAAATATCATTTCCAATCGTCAAAAAAAACGCGCAGAAAAATTTTCACCCGGGTGAAAACACTCTAGTGAATTTCACTCTGAACGGCCCGTGCGGCTCTGCGGTGCGATTTTCTGTTAGTTCGAAAAGATGGTGATTTACAATTTATTTGATAACTTTATGAAGCAGCAGATGGAAGCAGCTAATTTTTTGGCCAAAACATGCCAATACCAACGCATTTCAGTTCATAAATTTGCAACTGTCATGGACAGCACTTTTTTGCGCTTTGTGCCGCACATTTAAATCAAAATTGCAAGAAAACGATCAGAGCTAGAAGTTTGAAGTCAAAGAACGAATTGTAAAGTGTACCAGGGGCCACAACTTTGCCAAAGAAAGAATTTTAATTTATTACGAATGTTTCAAAGATAATTGACAAAAACCAATAAAAATACACAATTTTTAGCTATTTTGCTCTAGAAAACTTAGTTATTTAACTAAACCAATCGATTCAAAGATGCCATTTGATAGAAAATTCAATAATCTTTCGAATAAGGGTAAAAAAAACTTCGATAAGTTTGACCATTTTCAAGTTATTGCCAGTTAAGGCAATAAGAGTAAAAAACATGGGAAGTTCAATAACTACGTAACGGTTGAGATTTGACCATATGCGTAGAACAATTTTTTTCATCATTTATGGTCCTCTATCACCCTTTAAAAAGTTTGCACTCAGGAACCTAACACCCTGTATAATCAAATTTAAAAAAGTGTCTTGCATGGGAAAATTTGACCTTTTATTTTCAAAAAATCATATCTCAAAAACTAAAAAAAACATACATTTCTGATGTTACGCCAAATTTCCTGAATTTTCTGATAAATATATAAAACTAGAGTACCTCTTTGGTCCCGAGACCATGAAAACGTGAAAAACTAATATATTTGCATATTTTATAATACTCCTTACATTTTAGCCCCTTTAACGTATTTTTCCTGAAAATTGTAATTCAATAGCTTTAAAAAAAAAAGAAGTTTAAAATCAGTCAACTGATTCAAAAATCACGATTTTTTGAAAATTTTTAGTTTTGAAAAGCCTTAATTTTTTGGACATATGAAAATTGGTCACCCTAATGACGAAATAAAAAAATACGGGTCTAATTATTTTCGAAGAACTACATGCCCACCAAGTTTCACGACAATCGGAGATGCACTATATCGTTTTTCTATGGAATGGCTGTATAATAAAATTTCTTTGACGCCGCTCGGGTCAGTTTATTCCATATGAATGCATACAGTGACCGGTACAAAAAAAGATCCACCATGTAGTGGTTACAGTTTTTAATGAAAACTACATGCAAAAATTATAAAATATACCTTTCAATGAATGCACTACATCCATTTTGCATTGTTGTAGTAATCTGTGTTGAAAAATATTTTGTTTTTGGGTAATAAAGTGAATTCTAATAAGATTAGAAAATTTCTAGGGTATGACAGAAAAAAAATCCACATTGCAATTAATTCTGAAACTTTAAAATTTCGCCAAATTTTCCCACGTTTTGCTTCTTGGTGTATGTAATTGAGATGTTTTCTACATATGCAATTTGATTTGATACGAGTTTTTGTCAATTTTAAGGTGATATGGGGCGAGTTTATTTTTCATGGTTATTAAAAAGGGTAAACTTTGTTCTAAACTACAGAAACTATCTGTAAGCAAGAATGAATGCAAATAATCTACAATATAACAATAATTCAGCTTGTAGCTTTTTTGGGCAGTTTTTTATGAGTTTTGGTCGACTAATGCAAATAAATTCACATATTGTGAAGATTATTAAGGACTAGCTGTCCCGGTAAACTTTGTCTTGCCAAGCTGTGATGGTGTGACAGCTGTTGAGCTCAAAATAGCACCGCACTCTAGATTGGTTTCAATTCGATCGTGCTGATTATCAGCATTTTGTCTATTTTCTTACATTTTTAGATCATTTTCCTAACTTTTTTTACATATAAACACAGCCACCATGAATATGAATCTAACCATGCAAGATTCATTCTGATCGGTTCAGCCGTTCGTGACTTTTGTTGCCTCAAAGGAAAGTCAAACAAATTTTTATATATAGATATATATATATATATATATATATATATATATATATAGATATAGATTATTTGATAACTCAAAACCTCAACCTGTGCTAAAGCTTGCTGGAGGTGTATTATCATATAGACATTGATAATTACAAATTTTCAATGTATTATAACCCGAGCAGAAGGGCATACCTTACAAATACCATGCGAAAATGAACATGTGCTCTAACTGGCTCTAATACTTAAAATTGTTGTTGCTGCGTTATTCTACGAAATGTTATGAGAACATCACAATAACAGTTGGAGGTATTTGAGCAGAGTTTGGTATTGATGTAGTATTTAAAAGACAATTACACCGTCTTCGACCTTGCGGCCTCTACAGACTGAACATTACACGAACATTTGACAACGGACAACACATATTACATCCAGTGGCCCAGTGAAGAATTTTCCGTTTGACGAAAAGTTTTCCCCGACTGGAGTGGGAATCGAATCCACACTCCGAGGCTTGCGAGTCACCTAAACGACTGACGCCGTTAACCGCTCGGCCACGAAGCCCACATTTGTTGCTTTAGCAGTTAAAATAATCGAAGAACAAGATTTGCTATTACATCATGAAGTCATCGAACAAATGAAACATTCAATAACATGATATGTTATTAGTTTGTTATTCAATAACTTTGGAATAACAAATACAGCACTTAAAATTTTAGGTATGCATTCATTATTAAAATAACAAGACTTGTTATTTTCTAGGTGTTATTTATACAAAATTTTGGTATTCATTTTTGTTATTTTGCCTCTTATTACCACCTAATGAAGGGCATATAAAGATATGGTAGTATTTAAGATAAATATTTTGATATGTTATTCACTTGTTATTTTCTTCTGCTCGGGAAGTGGTACACAAAATGGCGACCACAAAATACTGGTTTTTAGCTATTATACCATGCAATATGGGTATCTACTGATCGGGCTTACCGAGGAGAACTCAAAACCAAGATGGCGGCCATAACCTAAGATGGTGGCCACGGAATGGTAGTTTAAGCTGCCATGCAATATGGGTATCTATCGATCGGGATTGATCAGTGAAAGGGTGAAGGCTAGGTTGATTGTACTGTAGAGGGTTAAGGTAGATGGTAGGATGGAAGATAGGGTAGTGGACGTATTTTGACCCGGGGCATGTATTTTGGACCACCCTGGGTTTTTTATTACATTTATCATATAATCTCTACAAAATCTTGGCAAATGATTATTGGAAATTCCAATAATCATTTGTTAAGATGTGGTAGAGATTATATGATAAATCAGGCCAAACATTTCAATAGGTCCTATCTGCATTTGAGTGGCTCTCTTTGTTTACTTTCTCTTTCAATTACAGTAAGGACCCGATTTTGTCAGCCCCATTTTGCGACAAACTTTATGCTCTCGTTATCTTACGGCCAAGCTTGAACAAATTAGTTTATGTTTATCATCAAACTACAGCGAAAATGCAGAACATGGAGGGATACAAAGTTTGAAAAACAGTTCAGATTTTTGAGGAGAGCAAAAAATGTGTTCTGAAAAGGGGCTGACAAAATCGGGTCACTTATGTATTGCAATGTAATGGTACACTTTTCAACTATTTTTGCAGCACAAATCAAAAGACGATTGTTTTGACCATCGTTCAATGCAAGGAGACAATCATAATACAAATAAACAGCTGAGATATTAACGAAAGAGAGGGAAACCAAAGAGAGCCTCTCTTCTGCAGACAGGACCTTTAGATATGTTTGGCCTGAAATGTAATAAAAACCCCAGGGTGCTCCAAAATACATGCCCTGGGCCAAAATACGTCTACTACCCTAGTATAGATCGTATGGTGAAGGATTAGGGTTTGAGGGTACGGTAGAATATAGGGTGAAGGTTATGGTAGGGTTGAGGGTTACGAAAGAGCGTAGGATAAAGGTTTGGGATAGAGGGCTCAGTAGACGGTTGGGTGGATGGTGAAACGGTAAGGATTAGATAAGATGAGATTTTTTCGAGATACCTACAGGAATTCTTTCCGGGATTTCTTCAAGCATTCCCAGGATTTCTCCCGAGATAATTTCAGATGTTCTTTTCGAAATTGCTGAGGGGAATGCTCCTGAGATTTCTTCAAGGATTTCTGCAGGGATTACTTTAGAAAATCCTGAAAGAATTCTTTTAGTTATTCTATTCGGCATTCCTTGAAGAATTAAACTTCTTCAAAGATTATTTCCGGAATTCCTGCTGTTGTTCCATAAGGGACTCCCTTCGAAAAGGAATATGAAAGAATATAGATTTCTGCCGAGAGTTGGTTACCTTAGATTTTTTAGGTATTCGTGACGGTTTTCTAATGAGATTCTTCAAAAATTCTTCCCAATTTTGTTTCAGGGATTTCTTTAATATTTACTTCCGTGAGTGTTTCTGTAGTACTTCCAGGGATTCCTGCTGAGCTTCCATTCGATATTCATGCATGATTCCACTAAGGTTTCCGTTATGCATTCTCTACGGTATTTCTTCAGGAATAAAGTAATCCCTGATTTAGAAAATCTTGAAAGGATTCTTTCAGAAATTCTAGCTGGCATTTATTCAGGGATTCCTGCTGGAATAACTTCACTGATTCCTCCTGGAATTATTTCAAATATATCTATTAGAGTGGGTCATCGTTTATATGGAAAAATGAAAAATTCAATGGTATCCCATCAGATCAATGCTTTTTTGAGTCCATTTCAGGACCAAAATAAGTGTGCAAAATTTGGGCACGATCGGTTGTGTCTACGTTTTGCGCATCGCGTTTGAAGTTTGTATGGGGTTTTACATGGGAAAACACTTTTTTTTTGCATTTCTCTCAAAACAAGCTCGAATTTTTCTAAAACCATGTAACCGATAAAGTTAAAACATAGCCTAGGGTGTCCTGCAAAATTTTGTCGAAGATCGCGAAGTGATCTGATGCTTATGAAAAAAGTTATAGCGTTGTGGCATTGCTTGGCGAAACAGCAAGATTTTGTTGCTATTGTTATTACTTTACATGTTAAAATATAAACACATGCATGCGGTTCGTTGGTTATAACTATTTTCACAAGCATCGGATCGCTTTGCGGTCTTCAACAAAGTTTTTCAGAACATCCTAGGCTATCATTTTGCAGTATCGGTTAAAAAATTTCAGACAAACTTTTTCAACTTATGACAAAAATGCAAAAACAGTATATTTTCCCATACAAAATCCCATACATTCAATTGCGATGCGCAAAGTGTAGACGCAACCAATCGTGCTCAAATTTTGCACAGATACTCAGGACCCGAAACGGAACCAGAAAAGCTTTGATCTGAGGAAACGGTTCCGATGACCCATCAGAAGGCCGGCTCCAGAGGCACGTTATCCTCCATTTGGGACATTTGTGCCATACCAGCTTGCAGCTGTGATTACTCTCCGTATTCTACCAGAAATGGCTTCCTGAATCTCTTTAGAAAATCCTCCCGAGATTCCTTTAGAGATTTCTACCGGGAATGTTTAAAAAAAACTTTAACTGACAAATGTTGTGGTCGACATTTCTTCAGGGATTACTAACTGCTGAAATTCCTTTAAAGATCATTTTCGGGGTTTTGTAAAGGATTCTATTAGGATTGCTTCAGGGATACCTCCTTGTATACCTTCAAAGATTCCTTCAAGGAAGTTGTATATTGTGAGGGAAGTACAATGATACACTATGCCCAGGGAGTCGAGAAAATTTTCCCGACTGGAACGGGAATCGAACCCACCGTCTCCGGATTGGCGATCCATGGCCTTAACCACTAGGCTGGAGACCATGACGTCATCTGACAGTCATTTTCATATTCTTTTTGAGTAGTTATCCTCTCTTCCACTAAATGTTGATGCATTTAGCATTTGCATAGCCGCCATTAGCATTTATATATTCACTGCCGCCCTAAAGTTGACAAACAGGTGATACATTGGAACCTGATATCCACGACATTTCTGAAAAATGTTAGGATCTGATCCGCTGTCGGCTGGCCGTCAACGAAGTCGGCTTCATAATTTCCCACGAAATGAATATAGAGGATTAGTCTTTCTTTCCGTACCGGTAAGTTTTCAGTTTCCCTGATCGAAACTATCAACTTATGTACACAAAGAGAGACTCAAGTGCTCATCGAAGTACTGCTTCCACCTTTCAATCACTTCATGTACGTCCATTAAGAGGCTCCCGCTCTCTTCCCTGAAGGGGGATCTTCTGGTAGAAGTTCCGCGTTTATTGAGAAAAGCTAAGCAGTTCCATTCCCTCGCAATCCTGACAGCATTCTAGGATACAGGAGATCTATTCTATCCTCTTCTTCATTTCTAATAAAATCATTACAAAAATATTAATATATTCATGTGGTTATTTTCGATTTGATAGTCAAAAAGTGCATATTATCAGGAAACTTATTTATTTTTGCATCAGCCGTATGGTTAACAAGCACATAAAGTTCACTTGAGCTTGAGAAAGTATCTTCTTTGTATAACAACCGATGTTCTTGAATTCGAACTACGCTCAATTATTCAACCTCTGTAAATCTGCGTCTTAAAACAAAGAAACCCCTTCGCCGTCTACTGGTATCCATTATGAAATAGGAAACTCCATAAACCTTCTCCTCCACATAGCAGCAGCACCAGCAGCAGCGTTGACAATGACGACGCAATAGTCAGCTTCCAGAAATAACTGCTGCAGACACAATAATGGCTAGAGCCACCCCCTCACCTCGGTCCACCCTACCCTACGGAACAGGAGCTACACACCTAGATAAAACGCGATGAATATGTCGGACGACGGACGACAAAAATGTCCGATATGCGCTTCAACCGTAACATCTAGGTAGGTATCCATGTGTAGAGCGAGCGTGGCTATGTGATCCTGACCTAATTTTCGAGTTTCGTTCTTATCTGGCGCGTGGCGCGTGTTCCTCCGTCCGACCCGACCTGCTGGGGGAGGAGACGATGCAACTCTTCGCGTGCGCTTCTCTAGCTACGTAGATACCTTACATCCCTCTAGCTAGCTAGCTGTATGTATACATGCAGATATCGATTTGGTGCAGCATCCAGCAGCAGCGACAGCAGTCCCATTCCACACCGCACCACCGTGAGAGGTGCTTTCGGTGGGTCTTCTTTCTCCACCACCCAACCAGAGATCTAAATAGAACAGTCCCAGTTTCGAGGGAGAGGGTTTATATAAGCAAGGCGAGGGCGAGGAAAGGCCACCCGAAAGAAAGGGTCGGCAGGTTATGCGCGGCGCCCGTATTTGGGTGAAATTGTTGGCTGGTTCATTCCGCACGAGCGCAAAGTGTTGCATTCATTTCCCACGTTGCATTTTCGTTGATTGAGCTCGACGAGCACACGGTTGGGTGGAGGCTGCTGAAAGTAGCAAATTTATGCTTTGTTTGTTTTAACGGTGTCTCGATGTGCCGCCGATGATGGTAGGAGAGGAATTCAACAGAAAAGTATCTACTTATTTGTCGTTGATGATTAAAAAAGTACATGGCAGTATAATGTTATGGCTGAAAACTGTTTTGGAATTTCATACCAACATATTAAATAATTAGATGTCGCTTGTAAGCGGTGACCTTTGTCGAGAACAACTTTGGACATACAACAGTTTACTTATTTTGATGGAGTTGTTTCCAAAGATTGCAAAATAGGGTGGCGGCGACGAACAAACAATTAAAACCATCATTATTGGTTTCACTGATACACTGCGTACACTTTCTATAGCCACACCCTCAAAAGTGAGGCTACGAGACTGCTGAAATTCCTATCTTTTTTCAAATATTCGTTCAGAGATTCCTTCAGAATTTTCTCCGGATGAAACTTCGATGTCTTCAGAAACTATTCCACAGTTTGTCAGAAAATGTTTCAAAAGTTCCTTCAATTTTTGTACAGGGGTTACTTTGGGAATTTTTCAAAGGATTTCACCAGAAATTCCCACAGTAACTTCCAAATTCTCCAGAAGTTCCACTAGGGATTCTTAAAGAAGTTTCACAAAGAGTTGTGTATGAGTTTCTGCAGAAATTCCTCCTGGGGTTTCTTTAGAAAATTCTTTAGAGATTAATTCTATTTTTCGGGACTTTTCTAGATTTTTTTCAAAAAATTTCTTTCAAGATATATTCTAAAACTCTCTCCGTGGTTTGCTTTAGGAATTGCTCCAGGGATTTTTTTGAATTCTTAATTCCCGTCAGAAATTCTTCCAGGTACTATTTTAATAAAAAAAAAATGTGAGATCCATTCGGGAACTTTTTGCAATGATTCTTATAGAAAAAAAAATTCGAGAATTTTTTTTTTTCATAAAATCTCTCATGATGGCTTTAATTATACATTCGACTAATAATTTCTCCGTAGGGTAAAAGCTCCCTTAGTGGAGGTAGTATCAATAGTGGTGGTAGTGGCAATTTAGCACTATTTCGACCAAAAAGCTTACAAATGGCATTTTTAATAAATGCATCATACCTAATTAATAACTTTAACTCAGTTTTGTGTTCAGGATTTGGCGGAAAAACTATTTTAAATAATTATTTTCCTTAACTTTTTTGTTCCTTTGCACCTATAGTGGTGGGTCCCATAAGAATTCAATAGGATGCGCCACTGTAGGAAACAATGTTAAATTTTACCTCCATAATAGTAACCATGTACCTATAGTTGGTGCAAATGATTTATTAGCAAAAACTGAAATAAACAATGGTTTTTACATTTTTCTTAGCAAACTCAAGTGAAAAACTATCGATTAACGTTTTCAGACTTTTTATTTTGTGGTATTATCAGTTTTTTTTTTCAATTATTTTAGTACAAGGAGCTACTAATAGCACCACTATTGGTACATTTACTCTAAATATCTACAGATTTTTCTCCAGAGATTTCTTTACAAATTTCTCGAAGGATTTCTTTGAAAAAACTTTCGATAATTCTTTCAACCCTTGCTGAAATCCATCCTAAGATTCATTAAAAAAAAATCATTAACGAGTTTATGAAAAAATCTCCCAGTTATTCTTAAAGAAATTCTTTCAGGGACTCCTTTGAAATCTCCTCGTAGATTTACTCTTAAAATCATCCAGGAATTCCTGAACAAATTCAGTCAGAAATTCTTTTACAAAATCTTATAGAAATTTCTTCTGACTTAAGAATGTCCTCCAATGTCCTCCAGAAATTTCTTCAAGAACTTCTTGACAAGCTTGCAAGGATAGCTTCCAAAAATGTCGCATGGTTTTCTTTGGAGTTTAGAAAATACTTCGAAAATTCCTTTCAAAAAATCTAGCTTAGATCGTTCTTGAAATTCATCTACAAATTTTATCAGTTTTTTTTCATAGAGATTTTTCCAGAAATTTTTCAAAATATTCATCTAGAAAACCTTTCATGGACTTTCTCCAAAATACTCCATGTATTCATTTTTTAGAATATTATTCACGGATACAGTAAGAATCAGAAATTCAGAACTCCTTCAAAATTTTCTCATGATCTTTCTTTAAAAAATTCTCCACGGATTGCTTTAGAAATTCTACAAGAGATTATTTAGAAAATTCTCAAGATTTCTTCACACTCCTTTAGGTATTCTTTCAAGACATTTCTCTCTTAGAAATTGCTCCAAAGTTTTCATAAGAAAGTCTTAAAAAATACTCCATGGACTTCTTCAGACTTTTTTTTTCTACAGACGCTTTGAAAGAATCTTATAAGGATTATTACGGAAAGGTTGCAAGACATTTTTGCTAAGATTTCGCCAGGTATTCCTCTATGTGTTTTCTCAGAAATTCCTCCAGGATTTCCTCCAAGCGTAGTGCTAGGATTTTCCAATGGATTCCTCCAGGAATGCATTAAAAAATCTGTATTTTTTTGCAAACATATCTTCAAAGGTTTCGTTAGGTTAGATATTTCACCAGAGGTTTTCAGGTATTTCTGCAGGTATTCCTCCTGGAATTTCTTCAGAAAATCCATACATCAATACCAACAATTGAAAAGGCCTCATCAATATTGCGTAAACAAACATCAAATATGTTTCCTTCGACTTGAGGCCTTCTGAGCTCCACCCACGCATCTCACCACCATTAACAGAAAGCTTGATGTTTGCGGTTTCTGTTAGTGGTGGTTAGGTGTGTGGGTGGAGCTCAGATGGCCCAAGTCGACGGAAACATGTTTGTTTACAAAATGTTGATAAGGCCTTTTCAATTGTTGGTCTTGATATGGATTCTTAAAACACATCTGTTTTTTTTTCAGAAATTCTATCATGAATTCAATTAAAACTTTCTTCAGATTTTTTGAAATTCCTCTGAAATTTCTTCAAAGATACTTTCGGAAATATCTTAAGAGAATTCCTAAAAGACCTAGAATTACTTCAGAAATTTCAGCAGGGATTTTTTCAAAAGTTGTTCCATAGATTCTTTCAGAAGTTGTTCCAGCAGTTCCTTCAGAAGTTGCTCAAGCGGTTCCTTCAGAGATTCCTCCCGGAATTCACCCATGGGAATGCACCAGTAAAGGGGCGCTGAAATCGGGGAACCTTGACTAACTAGCTCTGATTTTACCATAACTGCACTGGAAATAATTTATCGCATATATTGTCATTAACCTACCGAAGCATTACAATGACCTTTTTATGGAATTCGATACACATTTTGGATTCAAATCAGTTGATTACATGCCCAAATAGTGTATGGCATCTACCAGAAATATCAGGAATATATTACAATTCTTGGTGCGGCAGTCATAAGAAATCTTGGAAGAAGCTTGTTAGATAGCTTTGAGGAAAATGTTGTCATTGCTAAGGGATGTGTACAAAATATCGCCAGAGAATCACCACATATACTCTGCTTATCATGATCATCGACAAAGCGAGAGATATTTATTTAAAAAAAATGAAGTCATAAAGGGAAGTATGAGATTAAGGTAAATATATAAAACTTAGTATGTCATGAGGTATGCTTGTGCGATATTGGGTGCTCCACAAAACAATTTATTGATATGAAGTGCTCCGCGTGTCAAAAAGCTCAAAACCTCTGCTTTATAAGTAATCATAATACAAACTGCAAGTTTTAAACTGAATGGAAATCAAAAAAATTACCATTAAAATGTACATAAAATCGAGGTGAAATGTGTATAGAGTCGATGTACATAAAATTGAGAGTCTATAAATCGAGGCTCCACTGAATCGAGGTATACCTGTATTTCAAACAAAAGGCGAATCAAAGTGCGGGACGGCAAAGGTAAAAGATGGGGTATCCAATCCCGATGGAAACTTTGGTCTTAGGCGACAGAGAAAGGAAGTGGGTTTGCTCTGGCGTCTGTTCTCTAGAAGGAGCGGCTCACAAAAGCATCTGACTCTATGTTAGGGGCGGCTGATAGACGTCCGAGTGCCAGGGAAGGACTCTACACACCAATTTTTTTGAAACGCTTCCAGCACAAAAAAAATCAGCAAAAGCAATTGCTGCATTTCAGCAAAACATTGCTGATCAACTGTCAAAATTGCTGGATGGTTCAGCAAATTGAAAAATAATTGCTGATATTCAGTAAATTCGTATTGCTGAATGAAATCAGCACAAAAAAAAAATCAGCAAAATTTGCTGAATGCCAGCTAACAAAATTTGCAGTGTAAGCCCAACTGTGCACTATGGTCCTCCGGAAAGTTTGAGCATGGTGTCTGGCCGCAGCGAGCCGCAAAAAAACCATTGCAATGGAAAATCAGCAACAGAATAAAACGAACCAAGACCAACGGCAATGAACCCAGCGAACAAAAATGACTCGCGTTTGGAAACTCGGTACGTGGAACTGCCGATCTCTCAACTTCATTGGGAGCACCCGCATACTCGCCGATACACTGAACGACCGCAGGTTCGGTATCGTAGCGCTGCAGGAGGTGTGTTGGACAGCATCCATGGTGCGAACGTTTAGAGGTAATCAAACTATCTACCAGCGTTGCGGCAACAGGATTTACAGGTTGAGGCTCATGGGCAGATTCTTCAATTTCTGCATTATTAACGTGCACGCATTCTATGCTCGGCTTGAACGAGAATACGACTGCTGGTCAAGCCACGATGTAAAGATCATTAAAGACCTTAACGCTCAGGTAGGTGAGGAGGAAGAATTTAGACCAACGAGTGTAAAGTTCAGCGCCTACCAGCTGACGAACGAAAACGACCTACAACTTTTGATTTTGCCACTTCCAAGAACATGGGCATTCGTAACACCTTTTTTCCAACGCAGCTTCCCTTATCGTTACACCTGGAGATCATCATAGCAGCCACTTCTCCGACATTGTAGACGTCAGGACTTACCGTGGCGCTAACATCACCTACCAAGTGATGGTCAAACTGCGCCCAAATCTATCCGTTATCGACTATGTACGGTACCGGCGACCGCCACGGTACAACCTAAAGCGACTGAAGCAACTGGATGTCACCTCATCATACGCGCTGAACCTCGAGACAGCGTTGCCAAATGAGGGCAAGCTCGATGCGCCCCCTTAAGAGGACTGCTGGAGTACAGTAAAAGCAGTCATCAACGGCGCAGTCGAAAGCGCCATCGGGTACGTGGAAAGGAGTTGACGAGACGAATGGTTCGACGAGAAATGCAGAGTGATTTTAGAGGAGAAGAACGCAGCACGGGCGGTAATGTAGCAGCAAGAAACCCGGCAGAATGTGAAACGTTACAAACAGAAGCAGCAACAGCAAACCCAACTCTTTCAAAGGGAAAAAGCGCCGCCTGTTAGAAACCGCACTCCGGGAAATGGTACTGCTGTGTCGTTCTCATGAAGCATGGAAGATCTACCAGAAGCTCAACGCATCCCGTAACGGTTTCGTGCCGCGAGCCTAAATGTGCAGGGATAATGACGGGACGGAGGCCTCTTAACGGACGGACGTAAGGTAATTTAAAAGTGGAAGCAGCACTTCGATCAGCACCTGAATGCCGTGTAGAACGTAGGCACGGGAGACAACAACAACAGAGGGAACGACTACGCCAATGCAGCAGAGGACGGTGTTACGGCGAGAATGCATGGTTGTATGAGATTCGTAGCCGAATTCTTTGGAGCAGATCGCAAACTCCGGTGGTGAGTGCGAAAACAGCTTTAAGCTGGAATTTTATTAGTTCATAAGTACAAATTCTTAGTTAACAAATATTTCACTAAATAATACTTACAAAATTCGGTGTTCAGCTTCATTTAGAACAATTTTACAGCTCATGACATTTTCTTAACTCGTAACATTTCATCTCCTGTGATAAATAGGTTTAAGGTTAGAGTAGTAAATTGCATGTACAGCTTAAGACTTACTGTGATACGATTCTGTGATATTAGACTAATTACTAGTAAGAATTAGTCTAATATCACAGAATCGTATCACAGTAAGTCTTAAGCTGTACATGCAATTTACTACTCTAACCTTAAACCTATTTATCACAGGAGATGAAATGTTACGAGTTAGGCAAATGAAGAACCTGACAACTAGCTGTAAGTAGATTTAGATAGTTAGAAATTAACTCAATCACAAAAGATCATCAATCATGAGAGGCAGTGCTGCCAGCAGCAATCTCCCTTTTTCGTTCCGCTTGCTCGTCTAGCAATTTGTTTTTCAGGCGGATTGCCTTCTTTTCCTGCTCCAAAAACCTTCTCTCCGACTCCCATTCGCGCTGATGGATGGCGCGCTGCTCATTTAGCTGCATTAAGCGGATGGCAAGGTAGGCAGATTTGTTGATGAATGTTGCTATACTCTCGGGAAAACAACCATGGTGTACCAGCGACTGACAGTCGTACGATTCGGGGCGCGGAGTTTGGCCGCAGCTTCCCGTGTGAACTTCATCGAGTAATTCGGGGCGCGGAGATTGATCGCAGCTTCCCGTTATGGTTTCACCGGGCGATTCGGAGCGCGGATTTTTGTTGCGGCTTCCCGTTCGGGCCCCATTGGGCGATTCGGGGCGCGAATATTGATCGCAGCTTCCCATTCGGTCTTCATTGTGCGATTCGGGGCGCGTAGATTTGTCGCAGCTTCCCGGTTGATCGGGGCGCGAAGAAATATCGCAGCTTCCCGGTTGGTCGGAGCGCGAAGAATTGTCATAACTGCCTGGTCCTTCGGGGCGCGAAAAGGTGCCGCAGCTTCCCGGTCGGTTTACATTCTGCGATTCCATTGCGGCGAATTTTCCTAAAGTATGTTACGGCGAGAATGCATGGTTGTATGAGATTCGTAGCCGAATTCTTTGGAGCAGATCGCAAACTCCGGTTGTGAGTGCGAAAACAGCTTTAAGCTGGATTTTTTTTAGTTCATAAGTACAAATTCTTAGTTAACAAATATTTCAAAAAAATTACAAAATTCGGTGTTCAGCTTTATTTAGAACAATTTTACAACTCATTTTCTTAACTCGTAACATTTCATCTCCTGTGATAATAGGTTTAAGGTTAGAGTAGTAAATTACATGAACAGCTTAAGACTTACTGTGATACGATTCTGTGATATTAGACTAATTCTTACTAGTAAATTAGGCAAATGAAGAACCTGACAACTAGCTGTCAGTAGATTTAGATAGTTAGAAATTAACTCAATGTTTAAGGCCGAAAATATCAAATTACTCTAGCATGACTATGCACTACACTATCTGGAATCGGAATCACTATATCTTTTCTATTTACTCATCTCGCACATGACATATTCTTCCATCACAAAAGATCATCAATCATGAGAGGCAGTGCTGCCAGCAACAGACGGTAATGAGCTAATTTTCACGCTGAGGGAAGTTAAGGATGCGATTCGCCAGCTCAATACCAACAAAGGAGCTGGTAAAGATGGTATCGCAGCTGAACTCATCAAGATGTATTCGGAAAAGTTGATCACCTGCCTGCACCGGTTGATAGTCAAGATCTGGGAAACCAAACAGCTACCGGAGGAGTGGAAGGAAGAGGTAATCTGCCGCATTCGCAGAAAAGGTGACCATTTGGAATGTGAGAACTTCAGTGCGATCTCCATTTTGAATGCTGCCTAGAAAGTGCTATCCTAGATCATCTTCTGTCGTCTGTCATCTGAAACGAATGAGTTCGTGGGAAGTTATCAAGCCGGATTCATCGACGGCCGGTCGACAACGGACTAGATCTTCACCGTTCTCCAGAAATGCCGTTAACACCAGATCCATGACTTCTTCATCGACTTCAAGGCGGCATACGACAGCATCGACCGCATAGAGCTATGGAAATTCATGAACTAAACGTCTTTCCTGAAAAGCTGACTAGGCTGATTAAATCAACGATGGACGGTGTGCAAAACTGCGTAATGGTTTCGGGTGAAATATCCAGTTCATTCGAATCTCGCCGGGGGTTGCGACACGGTAACGGAATCTCATGCCTACTCTTCAGCATTACACTGGAAGATGAAACGCGACGAGCCGGGCGCAACAGACGGTGTACAATTTTAACAAAATCCGGTCAATTTGTGTGCCTTGCGGACAGAACTTGAAACGCAAAGCAGCAAAGGTCGGACGGACTTTGAACGCGTCAAAAACAAAGTACATGCTGGCAGGCAGAACCGAATACGACTAGGTCCGTCTAGGTAGTAAAGTCACGATAGATGGGGATACCTTCGAGGTGCTGAAGGATTTCGTCTACCTTAGATCCTTACTGACGGCTGACAACAATGTAAGTCGTGAAACTCGTAGGTGCATCATCAGTGGAAGTCGTGCCTACTACGGACTCCAGTAAAAGCTACGGTCTAAAAAGATTCACGATGTCTGTGTTTAAGCCTGATTACTAGTACTATCAGAAGTCTACAAGCTCGAATAACTCCTCAACTTTTCCCAGCAGTAAACCCACCGCGTACGGCCAGGTACGTTGTGGTTTACTGTGTTTACTCTAACGGCGCGCATCGCCAACATCGCCACAGCCTCAACCCCTTCCGGCGGCGCCTACCTCAGCTCGTCGGGAATGCAATGTTTGGGTGGAGTACTTCGTTGCATTTCTTCTACCTACATATTTATTACTCTCCCGCCTTCCCTTCGGAAGGCGCCTGGTGTGGGGCCTCTGAACCGAAGGGGGTTTGTTTTTCACCTGTCCCGTCGCATATCTTCGTTGCTTCGTTAGTTTTGGTTGTGCATACAAACGTTTTTCTTGGTGGTAGTCTACGGCTACAAATGCTCATATAACTCTACACACTATTGAACGGATCTCAGCTATGACGACGAGAATGGTCTCTCAACAACATTCGCTCAGTCGATATGGTGTTGGTACTCTCGGTTTCGCTTCTGTGGTTGTTTACTGCCCACCACGAGTGAGAAATACAGTGTTGTGTAGATCCCGCGCAGAATTTCGAGTTTCAACGCTACGCATACGACCCACCCAAATCGAATATCTCAGGTTTGCAGTAGTGGTGAGCTCAGACGGGAACTCTTTCCAGCAGACATGTATTGCTACTGAGAACCGTGTTTACCACCGAGGCATTCCGTACGTCCCTTGCTCCGTACATTTCACCCTTCACGTTGTGCCAGGCGTCGACACAGCTCCCAAGCAAAACATTCACTCATTCAGAAGTAGAAAACAGGAAGTCAGGGCCGAACTCTACGGCGTCGGAACTCCCGCTGCAAGCTCCGTATACGTGTACGTACACAGCATAAAGCTGGCAGTTTCATTCTCTCCCGTCGTAGTCGCCGCACGCTCTCTGCCTTTGCTTCCATACACGATACACGAGCTACGGCGAGCGAGGGCCAACAGCAGTACGACGCGAGAGCCAACCACTTCCGCCTTGGCAATTATGAATGAAATTTTACGTTGCGTAATGGTTTGTTTTTGTTTGGTTGGTTGGTTGGCCGTTGTCGCCTTCACCGCTCAAAGCTCCAAAGCGGGAAGGTCGCCACGACCGATCACCACCGCACCGTGCCGTCGTCGTCAATGTTCAATCACAGACAGTCGAACAATCGAAGGTTTATGTTTTTTTAATCATCACTCCCTTACCATTTGGTTGAACGTAGACGTAGTCGTCGTCGTCGTACGACCGAATGCGGGATTAGTTGGATGCAATTTCCTTTCATTGATGATGGGTCGGTCGGCTTATATTGCTGCATCTCCTTTCAGAAACGGCGCGCACAGACTGTGCTATTGTGTTGCGGTTTGGCTTTTTTTACTACGCCGTAGAGGAGAGCACAAGAATGAACCGGGATCTCTTAAATCTTAAAAAGGAGCGTTGATTGAGGCAATTGGTTGATTTTTATGGCTTAATAAGAAAGTGGCGTGAATGCTGAACGCGCCGCCACGCCACACCACGCCACGGCTTCGGCTTGGATGGATGCGGTTTTTGTATAGTGATGGGTCGGAAGTGGGAAATTTGTTTCTTTTTTTTTTCTTGCATCAAATTAGCACTTGCTTGATCTGTTTATTGCGGTTGACTTCGGGCGAGTGATTTATGAGAGATGAAATTTACGCTTCCCTGAACATGAACAGCATATGTTAGTGTGGTTTTGCATTGCATCTGATTGATATTGGTGGCAAATTGGCTTCAAATTTATTGTAAGGCATGTGCTTCTTGTCTGATTTCTCAATTTCTTGGTCACAAATGATGTAAATCACAGGGCGGCTACTGGCTGAAAAAAAAATCCTGAAATTGTAGATTGTCATAATGATCTACCTTACAGCACTGCAACATAAGAAAAACGAGTTTAAAACGGATATGTTAACGGAACTGATTTATTTATAATCTAATCGGGGCTGTAGTTGCGACCATTTGTTCTAATGGCCGGATAAACACTGCCTACGTAGCCTACAAAAGCTATTATCACAAGTGTTGACCTGAAGCTGTGGTTTCCGCAGTGGTTTGGTTGATCTGGAATATCTCAACACTATCTTGTAATGACTTATGAAATGTCAGGGCGATTACAGATTACAGTTGGATGTGTAGTGTTACAGCTCATTGTTAGAATAACTACTGTTACTGTCAAGAGCTAAACTTCAGGACAGTTTGGACGACCCTTTATTCCTCAAAGGTGCATAATAATATACAGGGGATAGACAAAATGATCGGGACAGGCAAAATCTTCCCTCCTCAAAAAAATATTCAAATAGCTGTAACTTTTCGAAAAGTGCATCAAATGTTCTCAAATTTTTACTGTAAGTGGATCAACTAGTTGTGTATCAGTGGACAAAATTTGGAAAAGATCGGGCTATTCTGCACGAAGTAATAAAGATTCTGGAAAAAGTTATATTTATCCGATAGCCAACTTTGAGCTGTTATATCTCCGGATTCAATGAACCGAATGCAATGAAATTTTGACCATTCTCGACTTATATAATGAGCTCTGAGAAACGTTTGACTCAACTTGAAATTATTAACAAGAGAAAAAGTTATAGCAATTTCATTTATTTTATATTTTTTAAATAAATTGGTCTATTTTTAATATGCATCCCATTACTTTTTCAATAATTTTCCGGCTATGTTGTTACTTTCTTTCATAACATATTTATATTCAAGACAATTAGAGGGAATATAAATAAACTATTATTAGCATCTTGAATTTTGAAACGATGTTGAAATTTAAGAAAATTTAGTGTTTTATTAGAAAAATAATCTAATCGTTATAATTTTCTTCCGTGTTAAAAATTTAAAGTTAAGTCAAAAGTTTTTCAAAGCTCATTATATAAGTCGTAAATGGTCAAAATTTCATTGCATTCGGTTCATTGAATCCGGAGATATAACAGCTCAAAGTTGGCCATCGGATAAATATACCTTTTTTCCAGAATCTTTATCACTTCGTGCAGAATAGCCCGATCTTTTCCAAATCTTGTCCACTGATACACAACTAGTTGATCCACTTACAGTAAAAATTTGAGAACGCACCTTTCGAAAAGTTACAGCTATTTGAAACTTTTTTGAGGAGGGAAATTGTGCCTGTCCCGATCATTTTGTCTATCCCCTGTATAGTAGACTTCAGGTTGGTCCAGTAACCGCGATTGGGTATGCATCGTTACTCAATATATAAGATATGGCAGCTGTTACGAGTGCAAACCTGAAGTTCTGAACCCCAAGATAGTTTGGCTGACCTGGAATATTCCTATAGTGTCTCTAAATGACATTTAAGATTTCAAAAGCTTCACGGATTTCAGAAGATTATGCAATGTTATTATTTATGGTGAAAACACCTAATGTTATTTGTGTAGATTTAAAGGACTTCATTATAGGACAGTTTGGACGATCCTGAACGTCCCAAAGATTTAACAGAATATCAAGTAGACTTCAGATTAGTCCCAGAACCACGGTTAAATATGCATCGTTACTCAAACGGGCTGCAAAACAGTGAGTCGAAAAGGAGAGCGTCTAACATAGCTCTGATCCTCACAAGTTCCTACCTCATGCTTTCACGGGTCAAGCGATGACAAAGACCGCCAGCTAAGTTCTGTGCTTTGCTGGTAGTGCAGCCTGGGCACTGTTTTCCTTCTGACTTCAGCTAGATTGAGGAGGTCGTCTCGAGCGTCTGCTCACCAAGGAGGTGCAGCTCAAACAGCGTTTGTTCTGGCATCCAGCGGCTGAGTATGAAATGCTCCTCCACCGGAAGCTATACCTAAGGTGGCAGCCCAACCACGGTGGATAGGGGACCTTAGGCCAAAAACCTACTGTTTCCGAATTGAAAAAAAAAACCGTTACAGAAACCTTAAATGAAAGATTATGAACTGATTCAACGGCAACAACGGACAAGAATTGTAACTTGGAATGTATTAACCCTACCCCAGCAGGGTAAACTGGCACAACTAGCCAATGAGGCATGCCGTATGAAGCTTGAGATCCTAGGACTGAGCGAAGTTCGTTGGCCGAACTTTGGAGAACACATATTGGCGTCGGGTCAAATTCTGCTATACTCTGGCCTACGAGGTGAACACGCTCCTCGCCACCGTGGAATTGGTTTCCAGTTGGTTTCACGCCCACGCAGCGCTCATGAAGTGGGAACCTATTAATGAGAGGATTATTGTAGTCAGATTCAGAACAAGGGTTTGAAACCTTACCATGATCCAATGTTACGCGCCAACCGATGCTGCCGAATTGCAAGATAAAGAGAACTTTTACAGTCAACTGAATGCTGTCGTGGACAAGATTTCGAAAGGTGATATCAAGATCCTCATGGGGGATTTCAACGCGAAGGTTGGTTCCGACAACTCGGACTATGAGCACGCCATGGGACGCCATGGTCTCGGAGAAATGAGCGAAAACGGAGAGCTGTTTGCAGAGTTTTGTGGCAACAATGACATGGTGATTGGGGGATCGCTCTTTCATCATCGACCAGTGCACAGTGACATGGGTTTCCCGTGATGGCGTCACGGAAAATCAAATCGACCACATCTGCATCAGCCAAAAATGAAGACGGAGCCTTCTTGGTGTGCGGAACAAACTTAGCGCCGACATTGCGTCCGACCATCATCTCCTAATTGGCGAGATCCGACTACGCATTGCCAGGATCCATCGACAGGAGGAGAACACATGCCAGTTCAACACATGCCGACTGGAAGATGCTGCGGTGAAAAGGTCCTTCGTCGAGGAGCTAGAGAACCGTGCTGCGAATATTCCGGAAGGTGGAAGCGTAGAAGATCAATGGAGCGTTATCAAGAACGCCTTCATCGCTACCGGCGAGAATAATTTGGGTCAGCTACGCACCCGAAGAAAGCAGTGCATCACAGATGATACCTGGAGGAAGATAGAGGAGCGAAGGAACGCCAAAGCCACGATAGAGCGAGCGAAAACACGAGGAGCCAAAGCCGTAGCCCATTAGCGCTATTCGGTCCTCGAGAAAGAAGTGAAACGCTCATGTAGACGGGACAAAAGAGCGTGGGCGGACTCCCTATAGCTAATGAAGGTGAGAAAGCCGCAAACACAGGCAACATCCGTCTCCTCTACGATGTATCACGTCGCCTTAGTGGGACCAAGATGAATGCTACGATGCTCGTGAAAGACACGTCTGGACAATTATTGATCGACTCGGCTGACCAGTTGAAACGCTGGTTCGAGCACTTTGGAAACCTTTTTGGAGTGTCGGCCATGCCATCAACACCTCAGCGTGATCCGCCAAGGGTTCGACGCATTACCCATGTCGACACCGAAGCTCCATCAGTGCAGGACAGTGAAGAGAATTGTCAGACAAAAGAGGAACAAAACAAGCAACAAAGAAGGTGCGACGATTACTCTTTATCCCTACTGGTAACAGATAATGACATGATCTCGAATTTTTTTTGTTACAGACAAAACGGAAGCTGAATTTGTTGCGTACTTTTCAATTCGTGAATAATCAATTATTACTAACCCAAAGTTGAAACTGTTTGATGATAGATCTTCAGCAGAGTTGCAGTGTTTATCGACTCGAAGTTATTGTTCGAAAATCGCAATGCAAGGCCTCAAAATCTCTAAACTCGTGGTGTACGATGTTTATCCTATTATTTTCAAGTTGGGACAAACTTATGTCGCATTGGGTGGATTGTCGCAACAAATACAGGTTGCGACATTGTCATTATTGTTGCGCGATGGTTGATTTTTGATTCACTGTTCTAGAGATATCAAAAAAAAATCTGGAAAAATACCGTAATAAAAATGCAAAACTTTTTTTAATTAATTGCATAAATAGAGGAATCCATACAAAAATTCCTAGGGGTACGCTTGAAGAAAATCCTGGAGGAACTTCTGATAAAATGCATAGAGAAGTGGAATTTCTGATGAAATTTCTGTGTGAATTTCTGCAAGAATCTCTGCAAGAAAGTCTTCCAGCCTTTCCACAAGAATCCTTATTAGAATCTCTGAAAGAATCTGTTCAAAAAAATTTGAAGAAATCCTTGGAGGATTTTCTAAGACTTTCTGAAGAAGTCCTTGGAACAGAAAAATAAATGTCTTGTTGGAATATCTAAAGGAATGTGGAGAAATCTTGGTAATTTCCCTAATAATCTCTTGTAAAATTTGTAAAGCAATCTTTGGCGAAAAATTTTTAGAAAGCTTTTTAAAAACAATTAAAAGGAGTTCTGGAAGGTATCCAGATGAATGCTTTAGAAAATGTCTAGAGGAATATATGAATAAAAATTGAAAAAAAAATCGTAGATGAGAATCCATAAAAAAAAATGTGAAAGAATTTCTGATCGAATTTCTTTAGGATTTCCTGGATAATTTTCAAAGTACATCCAGAACTACGAAGAGTTCCCAATGGAGTCCCTGGAGGATTTTTTTAGAAATCTCTAGGAGATTTCTTCAGGAACACGTGAAAGATTTTATGAATGAATCCAAGGATGGATTTCAGCAGGGGTCCATGATAAGAATTATGGAAAAAATCATGGAAGTTTTTTCAAAGTAATCCTTGGAGAAATTCGTAAAGAAATCTCTGGAGGACATAATTATGAAGTGGGTCAGTTTCTATAGGAATCCCAGCAGAAAATTCTCGAATGAATCTCACAATTTTTTGAAGAGTCACCGGGGGAATTTCTAAAGAAATTCCAGGGAAATTTTCTGACAGAAATTCAGATTTACAAAAAAAAACCTGGAGCAATTTCTAAAGCAATCCCTAGAAAAAGTTTTGAGACAAATCCTTGGAAAATCGTTTGCTTATAGGAATTTCCGAAGGATTTTTCGGAAAAAAAAGTGCCGAAAAAATAGGGTTATCTCTGAGGGATTTTCTGGAATTTTTGCAGAAACTCATACACAACTTTCTGACACAACTTTTTGTGAAGCTTCAGGAAGAATCATAAGTGGAATTTCTGGAGAAATTGGAAGTTGATGTGGGAATTTCTGTTGAAATCCATGGAATAATTTCCACAGTAAGCCCATTAGAAACTTTGAAGAAACTTTTGAAACATTTTTTGAAAAACTCTGGAATAGTTTCTGAAGGCATCGCTAAAAAAATAGCAAGAAATCACTGGAATAGTCTGAATAATTGTTTGAAGAAATTTCTTAGGGAAGGAGAAATTTCTGCTGAAATTCATGGATATTTTTTTAGAAAATTGAGGAGGAGGAATTTCATAAGTAAATAATGCAATAATGCAACGTTTTGAAGCTGTTTTTTTTTCAAGCGTTATCATAGGGTAGTTTCTACGTATTTCTGTGCTTTTGGTGCCCAACGGCATAATATTTAGTTTACCAGGCTAGCATTGCAAGTGTAGATATAAAGGTGTGTGTACTCCATGAAAGATTGGATGACATAAATTATCACAAAACTATCATGAAGTTACCTCTGAGAGTTAAGAGGTTCGTAGATCCTATTCGGTCGTGTAACGTCACTATCCAAAACGAAATCACCTCATGTTACAGTGGTTATTTTCATCAACTAAGCTCCTTAATGATAAAAATGGCCCAAAATATCCCAAAAATAGAAAATAGGGTCGCACAACTTGAAAAATTGGGAACCTATGCTCTAACTACTTTGGTAAATACAGTGGATTATGTAACACTGCTTAACGTAGTGACAAAAGTTATTATCAAAAGTGTAGACCTGATGCTATGGTCTACGAAGAAGTTTTGTTGATCTGGAATATCTCAATACTATCTTTGAAAAGCTCATAAAATGCCATGGACATTACAGATTAACGTTGAATGTGTAATGTTACAGTTCATTGTGAGAATAACTACTGTTACTAAACTTCAGGACAGTTTGGACGATACTTAATGCCCCAAAGGTCCATAATTCAGGTTGGACCAGTAACCGCGATTGATTACACAGCGCAACATTTTTTTGTCTCAAGAGCAAACTTATGTGTCTCCGAAGGATTTTGGGCCACTGAATCCGAATCCGGGCTCAAATTTGCTCCAACACGTCACAATTTTGAGCTATACATACCTCAATTTATAGGACAAAATATGCGATTTTGACCTTTTTTGACTGCAAGCCATTAAGCTTGGAAATATATTTTTTAAGCAATCAAAAGGTTAATTGGTCAATTAACATCTAAATTAACGACTCATGCAAAATATTTCGTTTTACCTAATCAAATTTGATAGATTTAAGCATTTTATGTTAGTATAAAAACTTGCATGCAACTTTAGGAGAGTGACTTGTATGGGAAATATCGTACCTAACATAAATCGCTTAAAACTATCAAATTCGATTTGCTAAAACGAAATATTTTGCATGATTTGTTAATTTAGATGTTAATTGACCAATTTACCTTTTGATTGCTTAAAAAAATATTTCCTTGCTTAATGGCTTGCAGTCAAAAAAGCCCAAAATCGCATATTTTGCTCTATAAATTGAGGTATAGCTCAAAATTGTGACGTGTTAGAGCAAATCTGAGCCCGGATTCGGATTCAGCTGCCCAAAATCCTTCGGAGACACATAAGTTTGCTCTTGAGACAGACCAAAAGTTAATTTTTGTTACGTTGTGTTATCCAACGTTACTCAGTTTATCAGATATGGCTGCTGTTACGAGTATACCTGAAGTTCTGAACTTCAAGATAGTTTGGCTGATCCGGAATATACCTATAGTGTCTCCAAATGACATTTGAGATTTCAAGAGCTTCACGGATCCCAGTAGATTATGCAATGCTATTATTTAAGATGAAAACACAAAGTTATTTTGTAATTTTGAAGGACTTCATTATATGACAGTTTGGACGACCCTGAATGTCTCAACAACTCAGTACAACAGATATGGCTACTGTTACAAGTGTAGACCTGAAGTTCTGAACTCCAAGATAGTTAAGCTAACAGGGAATATCCCTATAGTGTCTTTAAATGACATTGTGGATTTCAAGTGCTTCACGAATCCCAGCAGATTATGCAATGCTATTATTTATGGTGAAAACATGTAAAATTATTCTTGTAGATTTACTATAGGACGAATTGAACACCTAGAACATCCCAGAATATAAAACACCGTTCGATATTCTTGATGAAGGCTAAATGAATACATATGAACGTAACTCATATCCAAATTCAGCTTTAAGAACAACTGGTATGCCAATTATTTCGTATCTCCTAAATTCAAGGTGTTCAGAATGTTCTAGGTTGTCAGTAAAATTTTAAATACAAATATTACCATTTTTCCTGAATAGAGGACTCAATTTGTTACAATTGTGTCGAAGACAGTATTCTGTTTTATTGAATTTATACAGCCGTTTCTATGTTGGGATCATACGTGAAACTTACGAACTGAATCAACTCTAACCCAGCAGTGTAAACTGGCACAACAAGCCAAGGACTGAGCGAATTCCGTTAGCCGAACTACAGGAGAACACAGATTGGCAACGGGGCAAATTCTGATGCACTCTGGCATACGAGATAAACGAACAAGCTCCTTGTCATTGTAAAGTTGGTATCCTGCTCAGCGCTTACGCCCACACTACGCTCATGAAGTGGGAACCTATAAATGAGAGAATAATTGTAGCCAGATTCAGAACACGGGTTCGAAACCTTACCATGATCCAATGTTACGCGCCAACCGATGCTGCCAAATTGCAAGATAAAGAGAACTTTTACACTCAACTGAATGCTGTCGTTAACAAGATTTCGAAAGGTGATATCAAGATCCTCATGGGCGACTTCAACGCGAAGGTTGGTTCCGACAACTCGGACTATGAGCACGTCATGGGACGCCATGGTCTTGGAGAAATGAGCGAAAACGGAGAGCTGTTTGCAGAGTTTTGTGGCAACAATGACATGGTGATTGGGGGATCGCTCTTTCCTTATCGATCAGTGTGACCTGGAGGAAGATAGAGGAGCTAAGAAACGCCAAAGCCGCGATAGAGCGAGCGAAAACACAAAGAGCGAAAGCCGTAGCCCATCAGCGCTATTCGGTTCTCGAGAAGGAAGTGAAAAGCTCATGTAGACGGGACAAAAGAGCGTGGGAGGACTCCCTAGCCGACGAAGGCGAGAAAGCCGCAAACACAGGCGACATCCGTCTCCTCTACGATGTCTCACGTCGCCTTAGTGGGACCAAGATGAATGCTACGATGCCCGTGAAAGACACGTCTGGACAGTTACTGACTGACCCGGCTGACCAGTTGAAACGCTGGTTCGAGCACTTGGGAAACCTTTTTTAAGTGTCCGGCCACGCCATCAACACCTCAGCATGATCCGCCAAGGGTTCGACGCATTACCCATGTCGACACCGAAGCTCCATCAGTGCAGGAAATAGAAACAGCCATCCGTAGCATGAACTCAAACAGAGCCCCAGGGGTCGATCGGATATCATCTGAGATGCTCAAAGCTGACCCCGTAGTCCGCACAATTACTGCATCAATTATTCTGTAACATATGAGAAACCGCGACATTTCCGGCCTACTGGATGCAAGGCGTCTTAGTGAAGGTACCCAAGAAGGGTGATCTGACTGTATGCGATAATTGGCGGGGCATCATCTTACTGTGTATCGTTCTCAAAGTCCTCTGCAAAGTGATCCTTAACCGGTTACAGGAGATTGATGTAACTCTCCGACGGCAGCAAGCAGGATTCCGTGCCGGACGATCCTGTGTGTACCATATTGTGACGCTCCGTATCATTCTGGAGCAAATCAATGAATTGCAAGAGTCTCTCTACTTGGTGTTCGACCGTCTCAATCACGGAAACATGTGGGAAGCCCCCAGGCGCAAGGGTGTCCCGGAGAAAATCATCGGCCTCATTGAAGCACAGTACAGGGCATTTTCGTTCAGAGTACTGCACAACAGTGTCTTGTCCGTTCCCATCCGGGTCGTCGCTGGAGTGAGGCATGGATCAATCCTTACAGCTACTGTTCCTCATCGTAATCGACGAGATGCTGGTAGGTGTGATCGTGGGTTGCTATGGCAGCCCATTAGGGGCTGTCCATAAACCACGTGGTCATTTTTTTGGGACTTTTCAACCCCCCCCGCGTGGTAATTTGTCCATACAATTTTTTTTTATTTGTCCATACAAAATGGTCATTGACCGAACCCCCCCCCCTCATGACCACGTGGTTTATGGACAGCCCCTTATCATGGAGCACTGAAATGACTTCGAACTGGCTGACGTTGACGTTGCTCTCCTAGCTCAACGGCGCTCTGATATGCGGAGTAAGCTCGATGATCTTGCCGAACACTTCTCGATGACAGGTCTTGACATAAACGTCAACAAGGCCAAATCGTTGGATGTAACACGGTCAATCCTTCCAGCTTCTCGGTTAAATGCTTAAATGCGGTTCTGTATGTTAAATGCTTCCAATATCTTGGTAGCCAAATGGCGACCGATGGTGGCACCAAGATCGACATAGGTGTACGGATCCAGAAGGCGAGTGTTGCTTTTGCGAGTTTAAGAAATGTATGGAAAAACAACAAGATTAGTCAGTCGACGCACCAAAATCCAAATTTTCAATTTGAACGTCAAATTTGCGCTGTACGCCAGTGAAACTTGGTGTGTATCAGTGGAGAACATTGGACGATCTTCACGATGCCTGCGGTATATAATTCATGCATGGTGGCCTCACAATTGGATCTCCAACGTGGGCTCCATCGTCGATGTCATTAAAAGTCGATAGCAACAGAATTTCTGAAGCGAAAGTGGAGGTGGATCGGCCACACTCTACGCAGGGCGGGAACGAAATCTGCACACAAGTGTTAGACTGGAACCCAGCAGGTCATCGCAGCAGAGGCAGACCCAGAGGCTTTTGGGGACCCAGCCCCAACAAGGAAATGAAGGAAGTCGACAGATCTTTGATCTGGCCACAGGTTAAGACGATGGCGAACAATCACCCAGGATGGAGATCTTTCCATTCGGTCCTCTGCAACACCATGGGCGTCTAGGACTGAAGTTCAGTAAATGTTTCAAGCCGTGCCACAATTGGTGATTTCCGTTCCTTACTTAATTAAACATTTATTTATATCTTAGTTGTTTCCAGTATCGGCACTATTTTTATCATCACCAATTACTTATTGTTCCCAGCGCCAAAAGCACCGCCGGTTACGGCAGCAATAATTCGAAGAAAACCCCACCTCGTTCGACTGGCCTATAAAGTCAACGAAATAAACAACATTCCACAACACTGACAGCACAGCGTTGTGGAGGCGGTCGACGACGACGGTCGCGGAGGGGGCATCTATTTAGCAGTTGTAGTGCACGTGTGGTATCGCGCTGTAAACATACCCGCGAATCGCGCGCGAGGGCAGCATTCAAACACGCAGCAGCACCAGCAGTAACACCAAAACAACAATCACCTCGCCACCGACCGCGTTCGTTCGGTTGGTTGTTATTGTTATCGTCGTTGTTTGATATTCTCCACGAAAAGCCCCCAGTCATCATCGTCGTCGTCGTAGGGGACAACGCTAAAAGGTAGTTATAGGAAATCGGAAATCCACAAAACAAACGCGCTCCTAGATAATTTGTGAAGCTCCCCGCCCGGCCCGGTTGCTTTGCTTTGGCAAAACGACAGCAAAGTTCGAAGACCGCTCGGCCGAAAAATTGCGCATTAGAAAAATTAGTCAACGCATACCTACAAACAAACCCTAAAGGAAAGGACGTGATGTGATTCATCTCACTTCGATTTATGTTTAGTTTTGTGGCATAAATGATTGCTCTTGTTACGATATGGTTTTAGGGGTTAGGAGGTGCGGTAGCCTAGATCAGGAGTACGTGAAATGGGTCAGTGGATCTTGTAGCCAAAAATCCTTTAAGTACACCATCTAACATAGCGGCTTCAACCCTTTAGAATTTTTTCCTGGAGATTTTTCTAGGATTTACAGGAACCCTTCTGAGGTCCCTCCAGAAATGTTTGCTGTGATCCCTTCAGAAGATCTGTCTGAGATCTCAAAAAGTTGCTTTTGGGAATCCTCTACAAGTTACTTCTGAGATTTCTCATAGAGTTCCCTCTGGGTTTTATGTTGGAGATCCTTTTGGGATTTTTCTTTTTCAGTAATAATTTCTGCGGTTCTTTCATACATTTTCTCTAAGATTCCTCCAAATGGTCCTTCCGAGATTCCTCAAAGAGTTTCAGCTGTTATTTTTTCTAAAATTATAAATCTAGAGATGCCTTCTGGGCTTCTTCAAAATATTTCTTCTGGGATTCTTACAGACAGGAATGCCATGCTCCTTAGTGTGAGTGCAAGTGTGTGCGGTTGTAATATGAAAATGAGCTGCACTGTGCACATTTTCAGGGCGGAATGCCATCTCTGCTTACAGAAGGTTATTCTTAGATTCTCTAACGAGCTCTTTCTAGGATCTCTCCTGGACTTTCTTCTGATGATTGAATAATGTTTCGCAAAGTTAGAACCGATCGGGAAAAACACTATTTTTTAGACATCTCATTTTTGAGCTGTCATATCTCGGAAACGAGTGAACCGAATTGAATGAAATTTTGAACGTACACTAACAATATGTAAACGCTTCACAAACTATTAAAACAAAGGTATTTTTTAAACGTTGAAAAAAGTTATCATGGATTGACACTTTTTGGATTTTTCCCGAAAAATTTAATTTTTTTACATCAATGTCAATAAATTTTAGTGCTGATATCCAAAGATTTTCCACGTCTGTTCTCAAGTTATATCTAATCAGATATATTAAAGCTTATTTAGATTGAAGGAAGAACACATTTAGTAATTTTTCGTGGTATTGTAAATTTGACTTATTTTCCTCTATATGGGTAAAAATTTCGACCCGGTATAACTTAATTCGTCGTAAGAAAATATTACATTTTATAACGTCGTATCAAGTATCAATATATTGTTGATGACCGTTGAAAAATTCAATCAATTCGGTTCACTGGTTAACGAGATATGACAGTTCAAAAAATAGTTGTCTAAATAATAGTGTTTTACCCGAACGGTTCTTACTTCTCGAAAAATTAATCAATCGAGCCCAAATTTGTACCAATGATGCACAAATAATAGGTTGACAAACAGTCAAAATTTGAGATTTTTTGATGCACTCTATGAAAAGTTACAGCATGTTGGATTTTTTTTGTGGGAGACAAAAAGTTGCCTATCCCAAACATTTTGGCCATCCCCTGTATATGTGTTAATACTTTTAACTATAGCCAATGTTTTTCTTTTCCATTTCCAGGTACGCATTTTATTATGTAACTTTTGTGGACCTATGTGAGTTGTACACGATTGTTCAATGTTAAGTAAGTAGCAACAATAATATCAATAACCGAATAACAGCTGATCCTTAGCGACGGGTAGCCACGATGCTTACGCCTTCACTGAAACCTGGCTGAACGACTGTACAATCTCCAATAAAGTGTTCGACCACCCGTTCTCAGTTTACCGACAAGACCGGTCGCCCTTCAATAGCAACAAGAATACAGAGGGCGGTGTTTTGTTAGCAATGCGCTCCAGGTTCAAATCCCGCTTAGTCAACCCTCCAAATTGATTGATTGAACAATTATGGGTCGCCATTCCTACCGAAGATGCGACGTTTATGTTTGAATCGTTCATATTCCTCCGGATCGAATCGCTGAACTGGGTAGTGTCTTAAATGGGTCCCAGGGGCAATGTTGTCGATCTCGGCGATTTCAACTTGAGTTCGCTTGCTTGGTAGCGCAGTTCGTTTGGGTTCTACTTTCCGTGTACTCGATTCGTGATGGGCCAATCATCACGTGAGCTGCTTGATACAATAAGAACCGCTGGAGTTAGATAGATGGTTGGAGTTGCAAACGAGAAAAACCGCTCACTTGATCTATGCTTTGTGAGTGAAGAACTAGGAGTGAATTGTTCTGTTATGTACGCCCCAGCACCACTCGTTAAAATTGTTAGACATTATCCATTTCTGCTGTTGAATCTCAAAATGAATCCATATCAGATAATCTATATATGATTATCTGACACAGTTGGACTGGAGTGAGATTCTAAGCGATTCCGCTACAAACCTCGTCGTGTCGACTCTGTCTGAAGTATTGTTCTATGCTGTTTGTTTCAGCTATCGCAGCCAATCGCAAACCAGCCAAACCGGCTTGGTCAAATACTGCTCTTGAACACCTCAAAAGAGTGTACGGACTCAACGATATCCAATTATTTGAAAGTGAACTCTGCATACACAACACATACTGCAACAATTGTCTTTATAACGCCCATTTAAGCCGCATCAAGACTAACCCTAAGAGCATTTGGCATCACTTTACCGACCAACGGAATGAGTCTGGGTTGTCGTCTACGATGAACGATGGATTATGTGAAGCTGATACTACCATTGCTATCGTCAATATGTTCCGTACTTAATTCAGCAGTGTCTTATTAATGAGGCAGCTTGACCCGCAGCATGTTACCAACGCCATACAGAATGATCCGAGTTATCCAAAAGCCGGGCTGCAGTTCGCTATCATCAACGATGTTGTAATTGACTGCTGCTCCGCTTGTAATTGTGTTCAATCTCTCCCTAGAAACTGGCGTTTATCCAAATTGCTGGAAGAAGTGATATGTTCTTCCCGTTTTCAAGAAAGGTTGCAAAAGTAGTGTCGAGCTATAGGGGTATTGCTTCCATGTGTGCTATTCCGAAGATGCTGGAGCTGATCGATCTGTACAAATTAGTTCAAAGCTACGCACATTACATATCCCAGGATCGGCACGGATTTGTTTCAAAACGATCACCGATTTGACGTGTTTTACATCGTACATGATACGCCAGTTCCATTCAGAAATCATTCATCGATATGTTTTAGGGACTAAGTGGCAACCTGTGGCGACTTTTCTTTGAAAAGGTGATTTTCCCCACAGTAAATCGTATGAAAACTTAAAATGGCTGGCGCTAAAATATAGTTTCTCCGATCGAGCTGAAATTTTGTACAGTTGATATGGGGCCAAAATGGAACTCAAAAAGTGTACAGGAGTAAAATGTCTTTTTGTTTCCACGCTAATATAGGTACCGATCTTTCCGCCGCCTTTGATAAAAAGAATCATAAAATCGTACTGGTCAAATTCGATGAACTCGGCATGTCTGGTCCGGCGTTCCTCAAGGCAGCTACCTTGAACGGTTTCTGTTTCTGCTGTACGTCAACTCTATTCTTAAATGTATGAACCTATCATATGCTGTTCACATGAAGCTACAGTCGAGTCTCCTATTAGACGCTGCCACCCACTTTACGCTCACCGTAATTTCTCAGCTGTCTTGCATCCAATCCAGCTGATTTTTTAGTGCAGTAAAAACTTACTATAGACTCATTATATATAAAAAATGAACTAAATTGGTTGAAAGACAGCCTGGAAAACGCGGTGGGCGTAAAGCGGGTCGTACCGTCTAATAGGAGACCCAACTATATATTTCCAGATAAAGAAACGTAAAAATGCTGTGTTTCGACAACATCAGCTGGAAGCCTTTGTCGTTTGGTATAGTTTGATCCGTATGTACTTAAATATAAAGCGAAGTGCTCCGTTATATCATTCGCCATAAGAAACGCATTTTTTTATATCGGCTCTGAATGGCGTAAAGTTGAAGTGCGAATCGATTGTTAAGGATCTGGAAGTATTGCTGGACCCTAAATTGACATTTAACCCCTTCGGGACGACTTTTTTCACCAAACCTCGCCACTCTAGAACGCATCAGCGAGGTATAATCCTACCGTCCTGAAAGGGTTAAGGACCATGTTGTCTATATTGTGGCTAAAAGAGACGAACCAGCCAAGGGCTGAAAGTCTCTATAATATAGCATAATCAATCAATCAATTGTGGCTAAAGCTTCACCTCAACTTGGTTTCCTTTTTCGATATGCCAAGAAATTTAAGAACATCACCTGCTTAACCGTTATGTGTCCGGCAAACTTTTTACTTTTTTCTACTCTGTGCTTTTTAAATGGGCGCTGGGTACCCGGGTACCCTGTCGGCCACATAAGGGTTAAAGTGGCTGGATTGCTCATTGATTGCTCAATCGTGCGTCCTATCCTGGAATAGTCGACAGTCAGTCGTCTGAGCCTCTTATTATGCCAACGAGATTTAGCGCATAGAAAGTGTACAGCGAAAATTCATTTGTTTTCTGACTAGATGGGAAAAACAGAATCATTACAGATTGTGTTATTTTGTTACAATGATTTTTGTAACGAAGGTTGTAATTTAAACATGTACCGTTAGTAGTTACAATAACAAAAGTTCTAACAAAACTCGTTCCAATTCAAACAGAAATATAACAAGTTAAGATATAATCATAACAAGATTATATCCAATTTTGTTAGGCTAAACTTACGAAATCATAACAAAATTATAACAAGTTCGGTTCATAATTCAGATTAAATGTGTTCTTAGTTCTATTATAAATTTCTTGGACCGAATTAACAAAAATTATCAATCTTTTTTCGCAACAACACAAAAATCTTATAAATTCTGAAAAAAAAAATTGTTACAAAAAATATAACAAAGATTGCAATAAACGTGTTACGAAGTTATGTTAGAGGCAATTCTACTGTAATGTAGTTATACATCTGTTTGAATAAATAAAACAAGTTTTGTTATAATTTTGTTACTAAACTATTAACAAATGTTAATATAATTTTGTTATGGATTTTCAAATGGAAAAATCCTTATAACAAAATTAAGGTATATGACCATACCTTGGCCTAATATGCAAGCCGCTTTGACAATTTTGACCATAACTCGTGAAATTATAGCACTACAAATGATATGTTGACCCTATCACGCACTCAAGGTAATACATGTTTCACCACTTGGAAGTAAACTAACGTAAATATTCAAGAGATTGCTTAATTACGTTGAAAGGATAGCGTCTTTGACCGTTGCATCAAATGTTCAGTTATCGAAAAGTCAATTCGAAATGTCCCAGAATCATGCCATTTATGATCATGTGTATAGACTACCCACTAAACCGAAGAATCATGGAGCTAAACAAAGTGACATTTTCATTCCAATTCATTAATGCTCTAAAGTGCTAAAATTGAAACGCAATATTACAGTTGTTTGTCGCATAGCTTTTTTCGATCTCCAATTATGCGTGTTTGTTTGAGTTTTTGGTTTAGGTTAAGATAGGCCGAACGAGGGGACTAGGCCAACGAAGCATCCCGGTACCCTATATCAACTATTGTTATTTCTAACAACTGTTGTCATAATTTTGTTATGATCTTATTATGTTTTTATGTAAAAATTTCAGTTCTGTTCAAATGTGTTATTTTTTGTAGATTGTTTTCACTATTGAATGGCGTGATGTAAAAATGATGTGATGGACACAATCAAAACCATTCAAGGACCTATTTGATTGTGTATATTCGTTTTGTGTGTACCTCACTATATAATCCCAACAAGTTCCACCCCGTAGACCATTTCCATGTGATAGAAACTGCAGACATAGTGCCCCAAATTTGGTTCGATTTTCTACGCATTCCCATTTCGAAACTACGTCGTTGTCGGAATACTCCCACACACCACGTCAGATACATGGTTGTCACCCCAAAAACTCCTCCACCTAGCCACCCACTGCACTGCTGTAGTGCACCACAGTCGACAGTCGAAAGCCCCGTGTGAAGCAGAAGAACGGGTACATAAGCTTCTTTCTCTGTATCTCTCTGCCTGGCTACGGTTATTGCGCGTTGCACAAATTGCACCGGGTTGTCCTCGGTCGGGAATGCAGAGGCAGAAGCAGAAGCAGAAGCTTCTCGGAATGGTTTATGATGGTATTGAACTTGCACCACACACTTCGTCACAGTCGCAGCCCAGTCGTCATTTTCGTTTGTTGTCGTTGGTCGTCCTGCACGAGTTGGTCCTACCTCTATGTGTTTCGATGTTGCGTTGTCGTCGTCGTCGTCGTCGGATATATCTACTAGACGTCGTCGTTCCGGTTATGACCAGTACCAGACTCTGTAAGAAGATCCTTGTCGCAGGACGACCAGACCCACGCGTCGTCGTCGTTGTTGAGTGTTCTGTTCAAGGACGATGGCGCGGCGATGGTGAAGGAGAAGACACCCACCATCATCCCTTTTGCGAGTTGGAGTTCGTTCTGAGAATGGTACACAGATTGCAGGCTCAGACGTCCCCCGGTGAAGCTGGGAAACTGGCATCATACAGAGATAGTATCTAGTGAAATTTATGATCTTTCGGAGTTGTTTCGCGCGGGTTCTGCACAGTCCGCGGAGATAGTTCCGGTAGGACGTAGCCGTGGAGGTTCCGCGAATCAACAGTCGAGTGAAGTGTGTGGTGGTTACCTACGTACAACCAGGATGGATAAAGTAAACTAAACTGAAACTATCCTATAAGAGTCCGCCAGGCAGCCAGCAGCCTGTCCGTCTGGCGTGGTGCATGCTGCTCAAGTTCCGCAAACAGTAAAACGCAATTAAAATCCATGCTCCACGACGCTGTTGAATGTTGCTTCCATTATTGTGACGACGTTTATTAGGGTGGGTAAAAAGTGGAGCCATACTTCTGCTTTGAAGAAGGTATGTGAAGTGAGGTGGAATATGATAAAGGTACTGTTTTGTAGGTTATCAAAAAACTTCCAGAAACCTGCTCATCCATACTGAAAAACTTATAATTAGAAGGCACAGAATGTTGGTTATTGACAAATTGAGAAATAAGTTTGCGAAAAAAAATCGCGTTCTGACGGGGGATTTGAACCTTTGACTACGTATTTGCTAGACTGACGCTTTGACCAACTAAGCCACACAATGACCAACTAAGCCACACAACAAATATCGGTTTTGCGGAATAGAAAGCCAAACTGACTCCGAGCCCACACCATGAACACTCCCTTTTTCCATGGATTTCTTATAGCATTTCTACCAGGTTTCATTTTGTGATGCAGAGAATATTGTCCCAAGATAAGTCTAGTCTAGTCTAGTCTAGTCTAGTCTAGTCTAGTCTAGTCTAGTCTAGTCTAGTCTAGTCTAGTCTAGTCTAGTCTAGTCTAGTCTAGTCTAGTCTAGTCTAGTCTAGTCTAGTCTAGTCTAGTCTAGTCTAGTCTAGTCTAGTCTAGTCTAGTCTAGTCTAGTCTAGTCTAGTCTAGTCTAGTCTAGTCTAGTCTAGTCTAGTCTAGTCTAGTCTAGTCTAGTCTAGTCTAGTCTAGTCTAGTCTAGTCTAGTCTAGTCTAGTCTAGTCTAGTCTAGTCTAGTCTAGTCTAGTCTAGTCTAGTCTAGTCTAGTCTAGTCTAGTCTAGTCTAGTCTAGTCTAGTCTAGTCTAGTCTAGTCTAGTCTAGTCTAGTCTAGTCTAGTCTAGTCTAGTCTAGTCTAGTCTAGTCTAGTCTAGTCTAGTCTAGTCTAGTCTAGTCTAGTCTAGTCTAGTCTAGTCTAGTCTAGTCTAGTCTAGTCTAGTCTAGTCTAGTCTAGTCTAGTCTAGTCTAGTCTAGTCTAGTCTAGTCTAGTCTAGTCTAGTCTAGTCTAGTCTAGTCTAGTCTAGTCTAGTCTAGTCTAGTCTAGTCTAGTCTAGTCTAGTCTAGTCTAGTCTAGTCTAGTCTAGTCTAGTCTAGTCTAGTCTAGTCTAGTCTAGTCTAGTCTAGTCTAGTCTAGTCTAGTCTAGTCTAGTCTAGTCTAGTCTAGTCTAGTCTAGTCTAGTCTAGTCTAGTCTAGTCTAGTCTAGTCTAGTCTAGTCTAGTCTAGTCTAGTCTAGTCTAGTCTAGTCTAGTCTAGTCTAGTCTAGTCTAGTCTAGTCTAGTCTAGTCTAGTCTAGTCTAGTCTAGTCTAGTCTAGTCTAGTCTAGTCTAGTCTAGTCTAGTCTAGTCTAGTCTAGTCTAGTCTAGTCTAGTCTAGTCTAGTCTAGTCTAGTCTAGTCTAGTCTAGTCTAGTCTAGTCTAGTCTAGTCTAGTCTAGTCTAGTCTAGTCTAGTCTAGTCTAGTCTAGTCTAGTCTAGTCTAGTCTAGTCTAGTCTAGTCTAGTCTAGTCTAGTCTAGTCTAGTCTAGTCTAGTCTAGTCTAGTCTAGTCTAGTCTAGTCTAGTCTAGTCTAGTCTAGTCTAGTCTAGTCTAGTCTAGTCTAGTCTAGTCTAGTCTAGTCTAGTCTAGTCTAGTCTAGTCTAGTCTAGTCTAGTCTAGTCTAGTCTAGTCTAGTCTAGTCTAGTCTAGTCTAGTCTAGTCTAGTCTAGTCTAGTCTAGTCTAGTCTAGTCTAGTCTAGTCTAGTCTAGTCTAGTCTAGTCTAGTCTAGTCTAGTCTAGTCTAGTCTAGTCTAGTCTAGTCTAGTCTAGTCTAGTCTAGTCTAGTCTAGTCTAGTCTAGTCTAGTCTAGTCTAGTCTAGTCTAGTCTAGTCTAGTCTAGTCTAGTCTAGTCTAGTCTAGTCTAGTCTAGTCTAGTCTAGTCTAGTCTAGTCTAGTCTAGTCTAGTCTAGTCTAGTCTAGTCTAGTCTAGTCTAGTCTAGTCTAGTCTAGTCTAGTCTAGTCTAGTCTAGTCTAGTCTAGTCTAGTCTAGTCTAGTCTAGTCTAGTCTAGTCTAGTCTAGTCTAGTCTAGTCTAGTCTAGTCTAGTCTAGTCTTGGGACCTAACATCTATCAGCACGAGAGCAGATGTCTCCACTCAGATGTCGGCAGGTATACAGCCTTAAGATTTGCCCAATATTTTGTTCCACCCTAACGATTCCTTCCCCCTCTTCCCCTTGCGGAAGATCAGAGGAGGAAACTATAGACGATGCGCACTAAAGAAGGGTATCCCGCTTGGTTGCTTCTCGATGGCGTACCGACGATGGCAACGACGCTGACGGAGGAGAGCAAGAAAGGATTCACAGTCGTCGTCGTCGTCGTCGTCGCATGTGACCTTGAGACGGTCGGTGGAGTGCGGCCTTTATGTGTTTTGGGGTGTGCTTCCTCTTCGGTATCCTTTTTCCATCGTTCCGAGGAGACGTGACGCGGAGTCGCTGCTCGAGACGTCGACAAGCAGGCAAGCAGTTAGTATAGTTAGGGCAAAATATTACCATTTACTGAAAAAGGACCTCGACAAACTGGGCTGCTGCTAGTGCTGTAGCTTGAATCGCGATTTATTGTTTGAGTTTGATGAGAGTGAGCGGAAAAGGAATCCGCTGAAAGCAGCGCGTTGGTGAAAGACGAGGGAAAATTTGCTCTTCCTTGTGATTATTGTTTGCGCTTTTTTTTCCTCGTGGTATCGTAAACCGATGATTCTTTTGTAGAAGTTGCTCGAATGGGTTCAGTATAATGGAGGTGTGTTCCGTGGTTTGTGATATTTTCGTACTGAATCTATATGAAGTGCAATTGATCGTCCTATGCACATTATTTAAGACTTTGGCGTAGTTGAAGGGATGGAGCGATAGAAAGAGAGAGAAAATTGCTGAGTAATTCAATTATTATTTCGGCTTCCACTCCTGTTTGGACATAAATTGTTTTCATCCGTGCACACTTTAAACAAAAAAAAAATGCAAAAATAGGAAACAAAACAAACAGCGCTTTAATCCTTGGGTTTGAGTAGGATGAAAACGGGAGAACTTTACTTAATAAGGGAATCGACACCCTATGTAATATTCGAAAAATATGAGAAATTTTATGATCCATTCCCATTTATCCGAAAGTTCTTCTCTCAGTTGATATGCGTAAAAGTGCAAATTGGTTTTACCAGTCGAGTAAAAATTGGAATTTAGTGTATTGGCAAAAATACACTAACTTCTTTTTTACTCGACTTTTTCACCCGATTTTCTCGAAGTTACGGGACTTTTTAACGCGATTTTGACCATTTGCGTTAAAAAAATCATTTGATTTTTTTTGGAAATCCTGGAGTCAACAGGGAATAACCTGGAATATCTTGAATACTCAGGAATGTGGATCTTCGGGAGCCAACATCGGGCTGAAAATCTCCCCAATAAAGCTAATAATAATAACTCAGGTAAATTTGGCACCGATAAAAAAACATTGAATAGCGAACTTAACATCTTGTTGATTTACTCTGAAGAAGAGTTCAAAGAGTTTACTGCATCTTCTTCTTCTTCTTTATGGCTCTACGTCCCCAACTGGGACTTGGCCTGCGTCGCTTCAACTTAGTGTTCTTTGAGCACTTCTACAGTTATTAATTGAAGGGCTTTCTTTGCCTGCCATTGCATGAATTTGTATATTGTGAGGCAAATGATACACTATGCCCAGGGTGTCGAGAAAATTTTCCCGACCGGAACGGGAATCGAACCCGCCGTCTCCGGATTGGCGATCCATAGCCTTAACCACTAGGTTAACTGGAGACCCCAGAGAGTTTACTGCATACCAAGAATAAAAAAAAGTTTCCGAATATGTAGTGTTTACTTCTTTCGGACATGAGCTTCTACTACATGGTTGTAGTCAGAACTGTCAAAACAAATGTTTTTCCCGTAATGCTGAAGGTTCCTACTGGAAGTTTGTGGACCCATGCAAACGTTGAAAGCTTCCCCGAATGATTATTCAAACAGCAAGGTAAATAAAGAAGGAATCGTTTTTTCTTGGATTTTTTTATGAGGATCCTCCAGAATTTCGTTCAAGAATTTTTTCCAAAGGGTTTTTCCGATATTGCTCCTAGAGTCCCTCGTGGAAATAAAACCTGCGTGTTGGCCAAATACATTTTCGTGGGGTTTTTACCAGGATTTATCTAGAGATCTCATGAAAAGTTTAAGGATATATCGCACATGTTATCGCGGACTTTCTCACATGTTATTGGGACTTTCTCAGGTGGTCTTTCCAGGATTTTTCCCAGAGTTGCCACAAAAAGTTCTGGGAGTAGTCCCGGGAGGAAATATTAACCCTAGTAGGATATTGAGGTCAATATAACCCAGACAGGCACGCTGAACGTGCACTACGCTATCGTGGTGCAAAAAACCTAAAATCTTAGGAGGGTTAAGTAAATTCAAGAAAGAACTCTGAAAACCTCTTAGAGAAATCCGCCAGGAAATTAAAGAAAAATGTCAGCAAACTCTTTAGAAGAAATTCCATAAAGAGCTTCTGTAAAAATCTTGCAAAAATCGCATGAGGAACTGTTCAAAAGCTATCTTGGAAAACTACTAAGAGAAATCTTTGAAGGAACTTTCGATGAATTTTGGAAGGTTCTCCGAAAGCAATCCAGCGTGACGTTCTGGAAGTATATTGGAAAAGCCTCTGGGGAGGCACTCCCGCAGAGGCCCCGTTAAAACCTCCTGGTGAAATCCTAGAAGAAATTTTAGTAGAAATCTCAGAAACAAGCCTCAGAAATCCCAAAAGAAAACCGAAATATTCATCGGAGTACGCTGAAGTTTTTTACGCGGGCTTTTTACGCGGTCTCAAAAATATTAGTTTCTATCAAAATCAGAAACTATTTTATTACATTATTTTTCAAATGTGGAAGGCTCAAAACTAAATTATAATGCGATGAGTTATCGAACAACATTTATAACAAAATGTGATATAATTGAGTCAACGTATTTTAAAAACACCAAGGATGTTGAACATAATTATATCACAACTACCGGACCCAACATGACCAAAAAAAAATCTTGTATTTTTCAGATCCTTTAGATACTCATCTTTTTTATTTAAAACTAGCTGACCCGACGTGGTTAGCCACGTTAGCTAGGAAAAGACTGCCGAATCTACTGATCGTACGCTTTTATATAGTAGAAAGAAGAGTTCCAGAGATTTCTAGAATCTTCAGCTATTTATGTAAAGTTCTCGAGAACATTCCGGAATCTCTCTCCAGAATGCTTCTCTCTTGAACATTTACTAATCTTCAGAAAGTTCTCGAAATTTAATGAATGTGATGTTCCAGAACTTTTTAGAAGGTCCATTTTATATTTTTTCATGATCGCCCACCAACTCCCCTAGGTTGTTCCAGAACATTCTTGAAGGGTTGTTTTCCTTTTTTCTGGAACGTTTACTAACTTCCAGACACTTTTCGTAAATTTAAAAAGTTTTCAAAAGGTTCTTAGTTTTGTTTTTCAGACGTCCAGTAACTTCTCAAAAGTTTTTAGAATCTTAAGAAATTTGATGATCTAGAACATACCCGTAGATTATTATTCTTCCTTCTTTTTAAATATTCAGGAATCTTCAGAAAGTTCTCAAAGTTTTATGTAATTTTATTGTTCAAGAATATCCCAAAAGGTTCTTTATTCTTTTCAGATCCCAAAAGGTCTTGTATAACTTCCAGAAAGTTCTCGAATTTAAAAAATAAGTGTTACAGAACATTCCATAAGATTGTTCTCCGTTTAATTGCTTACAGAATGATTTCCGTATTTGAGAAAGTGTGATAATCCAGAATATCTCAGATGATTATTTTACTTTTGGAACATTCAGTCTAACTTCCATGAAATTTTCTGAATTTTATAAAGTTGGATGTGGACAACATTCTAGAAGGTTCTTTTCTAAAAAGTTAACAACTTAGAAGTGGTCATTATAAGAGGAAGTTCTCAGTCATTACCTGTGCAAGAGCTCATAGACATAAGCTCAAAGCTGAGAAGCAGGCTTTGTCCCAGTTACGCCAATAAAAAGAAGAAGATGTACCATAAAGCTGCAGAAGGTTCTCCACCTCCTTTTGAAGCGTCCAGAAACTTCAAGGAGATTTGCTTAAGTTCAATACTCCAGAACATTCTAGAACGTTATTTTTCTTTTTCCTGGAACTTTCAGCAACTTCCAAGTTATTATTTCTGGAAAGTCAAAAAACAACCAGAAAATTCTCGTAATTTTTAGAAATTTTATACAACTATGGTGAAACATTTCAAAGCATTACGGACAGACAGACAGACAACGCTGGGTTTTTATATATATGATTTTGTGTTTGAGGGTTTTCAAATTTACCCCGTTTTTTTGTTTGATACATGTTAACGATAAGTAATGACATATTCATGTTAGCCGCACTTATGATCATTAGATTGGCCTTTTTTTGGGTTTGTGTTACTTTCATATACAGGGGATACTCAAAATAACTGGGACAGGTTAAATTCTCACTTTTCACAAAAGTTCATCAACTAGTTGTGTATCAGTATCAGTATAAGTCATAACTGATCAAAATTTCATTGCATTCGGTTCATTGAATCCGGAGATATAACAGCTCAAAGTTGGCTATCGGAAACTTATACCATTTTCCAGAAACTTTTTAACTTCGTGTAGAATAGCACGCTCTTTTCCAAATTTTGACCACTGATACACAACCAGTTGATGAACTTACAGTAAAAATTTGAGAATATTTGATGCCCTTTTCGAAAAGTTATAGCTAGTTGAACAATTTTTGAAAAGTGAAAATTTTACCTGTCCCAGTTATTTTGAGTATCCCCTGAATATCGCCTGGGGTCTAAATTGAGCACGTCGATGCTAAATTTTACATTAGGCCACGTTGGCTAATACTTTTTTATTTTTTGCCTACACGTTGCAATTTTTTTCTGCTTTTAAAACGGCAGTTTTTCTTTATAAAAATATTTTACCCTAAATTTAATTTCAGTAGCCGTTCACTTAATCACTCTGGAAGTGCTCATCGAGTACTAAGTTAAGAAGGTTTTGTCATAGCTGGGGCGTTACGCCCAGAAAAATTATAAGAAGAATATATATTTGGATCATTCAAACATCTTTGGTGCATTTAACTTATTTTATTGCCATTTCAGATCCCCTTGTTGTATATTTAGCGAATATTCACTTATCTAGAAGATTCTAGAATCTTCTGGAATGAGAATTTCTAGAAGCTTCCTTAGAAGTTGCAACCAATACAACAATGCATCGATACACAAATGCAACGATGTACCAATGCTACAATATGTAACAATGCAATGATGCACCAACGAAATGATGTAATCATGCACTAATGCACCAATGAAAAGATGCAACCATGTGCCAATGCAACAATGTAACAATGCAGTGCAGTGCAGTGATGTAATGGTAACGATCTAGCTGTCATATTGTGTGAAACATTTCAAAGCGTTCAAGGAAAAATCACGGATAGTATTTCGAAATTTGTTCATTACTACTCCCCCAGCATTGAAAACAGGCATCCAATTTCAGTTCAAAACTGTCTTAAAAATTTAACCTTTCAGGCACGCGCCTGTTTAATCCTAAATCTGCACTATATGCTCGCGCTGTATACGACGAGCGAGTTTTTTTGATGGTATTTCTTTTTACAACAGCGCGTTGAAGGTCATATTTTCACCCTATTTTTTCAGAGAGTAGGGATGCGATCTCTTTCTTAAAGAATATTTCGGTGGAAATATTAAAGCATTTTTTTGCAACAGACCCAAAAGATTTCTGGGAAAAATCTCTAAATGATCCTTTGTCGCTTTCTGTTTTATTTTTGAAGGAATTCGCAAAAAAAAATTCGTCATCTTGAATTCCCTAGGTATTTTTATTAGGAACTCAACTGGGATTCCTCCCAGTATTTCATCCAAGATTTTTGAATTTCCGTATATTAAAGTAGAAATAAGGGGCGAAAATAGAGGAAAAAAATATTGAAAATGGGTTAAATTTATACGCTTACTAGAAAGGGGTCGGATCATAAAGTCAGGGGCCATAGCGTCTCAGTCGCAATAACGCTTTATGAGCGAAATATCGTCCAAAATCTTGGATGCGTCATAAAATCCTATGTTCCTTCTTTCCTTGGACTTTGTTACGCATCTGTAAGCTGGGAGGTTATAATACGAAAAAATGCGCCATAAAAACTTGGGACATTATGACTGCCAGGGAAGAGATTTCTTCACATTTCAGAGAGCGAGAAATGGCGCCCTAACTTGGGCTTGTGAGTCCCATCAGGCGGAAATTCCTATGACCCATCTTAGGGCGACGACGAACTTCAATGGAGTGACGTTAACTTTCTTAGCAACGTTACTCCCAACGATGTTGTTATACATCTGGAGCAACATTTGAAAAGGGCCCAAGAGGTCTTGTGTCTTTTTTCTAAAACGCTCCGTAGGACATAACAGCAGCCCGCCCACGCAAATGAACACCGTTATCCGAAAGATCGATGTTTGCTCTATCTGATAACGGTTTTAGTTTTTGTGAATAAGCTTTGGGGGGCTCAGGAGCGACGTGTGAAGTCATTGTTTACCAATGCTTGTATGCCCTTTTCAAATGTTGCTCCAGACATCTTTAACACATACTACAAGGATCGGCTAGACGTCGCCATTCTAGGATTCTACTCAATGGTGTCCAATAATGCTGCACAGTAGGCCTGGCCGCTTTAATACTTGTAATGCATCTACTATGCGTTGCAAATATTGAAAATGACAAAAAAAAAATGATAAAAGTAGTCGATTCTATCATTTTCCAAGATTCTTCCAAATGATGGCTGTGTGAGTGTTGACTAAAATGTTCATTATGCATTACCCAAAGTTATTCGAATCAAATTTGTCCTACAATAATTGTAGCTATAATAATATTTTGGCTGGAGCGGACCTGGTGTGATGGTTAGAACACTTGACTATCACTCCGAGGACCTAGGATCGAATCTCAGTTCCGACAAACACGCATAATGTGAGCCTTTGGAAAAAAGTAAAGCGTGGGCCCCGAGATGAACTAGCCTAGGGCTAAAAATCTTGTTAATACAGATAAAAAATACTTTTGCTGCCAGCCCTGTAATCTAAAACGTGTTTTTAGAAATACATACAGCTAGACCTAAAAATTATTTTTTGGTAAGTTTTACGTAACAAAAATACGGTTATGCTTAATGATTGCATCTGCAGATTGTGGTTGCAAGAACTAGCCGTTCTGGTGCCCCTCCAATTTAATTGTCTAAAACTGGTTGAATAGTATATCGCAATTAAATTTTCAAGAACTCAACTCTCATAATCCCAAAAGCAAACGACAATTCAGTAACAAATTTTGAAAACGACGTATAATCAATGGTGTAGCATTGATTATACGTCGTTTTGAAAATTTGTTACTGAATTGAGTTCGACGCTATTCAAACCAGAATGCCTATCTATTTTCGACAATTCATTCATAGAACAATAGCCAGATATATTTCGCAACAAAAGCCTATCGAGAGCTTCACAGAAACGATCTCCTCGTCCCCCGTCCGATTCTTTCCAATGTCCATCATAATCCAATTAAAAACCAATTCCGAAATGGCCAAAGACGCAATTCTTTCCTGCTGCGCTTCCGAGCACGGTGGTCCCCCACGTTTTGGTTGATACAAATAGAAAATCATCTTCTCGCGTCGCGCAAAACACACCCAACACACGGATCTCTTCACAAGAAAAAGATGTTTATTCAAATCGGCAATCGGCGAGGCAAGCAAGCAACCGAAGGATAATACTGCTTGGCCGGCCATCACGGTTCGAAGGAAGGCCTTTGTTTTGGTTCCATCACCCCTCGCGCGCGGCATCGGAACCATCATTCTGATGGTTGGTTGTTGGTTGAAACAATCACCCCTAGGGTCGTCGCCGTCGTCGTAAAAATAGCACATTTTTCCCTTTTTTCGCGCACTTCCGCGTTTTTTTCCCTCCCGGCCCCGGAAAAGATAATATCCACGGACAATGATGATAGTTTTTATTTTTCAGTATCTCTCTTTATTTTCCCGCATAAAGCCATTCACATCTGGCGATATGGTTGCTCTTCCGCTGGGCAACAGCCATAGCGCAGAAAAAAAAGCAATGAAATCCCCCTAATTCCCCAAGAACTATTCAAATCTTGTCTGTCTGTGGGTCAAATGAAACAGCGGAGAAAGGCGAAAACTCGTCCAGGCGGAAGTAATATCCTTTTCAAGCATCTTCGCGCGGGTTTGCTTTTTTTCTTGTGCGAACCGCGAAAGGATACATTTAGCAGGGACGACGAACTGAACTGCCTGTTGTAGAGCTAAATGTAATGCGGGATCGGAGGACACAATACAGATTTTGGCCATTAGGAAAGAAGCTGTAGTCAAACTGATGATACTGTGTTGTCTTGCAATTATGAATTAAAGTTGAACGCATATTTTCAATAGCACGATGCTTCTTCTTATTCTTTGTATTATTGACGTAACGTCCCCACCGGGACAAAGCTTGCTCCTCATTCTGATATTCGTAGAGTTTCATCACCAAGATTGCTCCAGAAAGTTCTCCTGGAATTTTTCAGGTAATTTCATGTAGGATTCCTCAAAGAGTTCCTGGATTCTTCCAGAACCTTCTTCAGAATCCGTTACGAGATTTCTTAAGGAATTAATTCTAGGATACCTCCACAAATTCCTTCTGAGAATACCTCAGTACTTTTCCTTAAATTCCTTCAGGAATTTCTTCCGCAGTCTTTTTAGAAAATTATTCCAAGATTCCTCTAAGAATTCCTTTTTTGTTTCCTCAGAAAAGTTTATCTAAGATTATTCGTGGGGATCCTTAAGAAGTTTTCACTGCGATTCTACCAGAACTTCCTTCTGGGATTCCTAAAAGGTTTCCATCTGGGATTCCTCCAGGAACTACTTCCAAGATTCCTACTGAGTTTACTTTTGGGACATCATTATGGAGTTTTTAGAGGAATCCAGAAATGAGTTCCTGAAGAAATCCCGGAATCAGTTCCTCGAAGTATCCTAAAAAAAAGTTCGTATAGAAGGAGTTGCTGGATGAATCCCGAAAGAATCCTGGAAGAAGTTCCTGGAGGAACCACGGAAGAACTCGATCCGAGATTCTCCTGGGGACTGTTCATAAACCACGTAGACCAAAATTTGGCCATCTCAGACCCCCTCCCTCCCCCTCGTAGACTTTTGTCAATACAAAAATTTTAAAATTTGTATGGAGCGTAGACTTTGGCCAGACCCCCCTCCCCCCAAAAAGTCTACGTGGTTTATAAACGGCCCCCTGTTTGGTTTTTTGGTTGTCTTCGGTTTTGGCGGAATTTTCTCAAATAATTAGCGGAAAAATATAATCTCAAACTGGAACTGGTTATAAAAACTCTGAAGGAACTCCGGGGGAAATTCTTTACAATACTACAGGTGACTTTTTTTTAAGAAATTGTGAAATAAATTCTTCAAGAAACTCCATAAGAAACTCCTAGGGTTATTTCACAAAGAATTGCAATTAAAAAAAACTACTGGAGGAATTCTATAATAAACTCATTGAGGATCTCCATTAGAAACTTCTGGGAGAATTAAAAAATGAATCTCCGGAAAACATCTAGAAGGTTCTGAACGAATTCCAGAAGAAGCTCCTGGAGGCATCCAGAGAAGAGTTCTTGGAGGGGTCCTGAAAGGCGTTTCTGAAGCAATTCCAAAGGCATTTTCTGAAAAAAAAAATCCCGGAAGTAGTTCCCGAAGGAATTTTGCAAGATATTCCTTGAGGAATCCAAGAATACGTTCCTGAACAAATCTCGGAAGAATCCTGAAAAAAGAAAAGTTCGTGGAAAAACCGGAAAATAAGTTCAGGAACCAGTGAAGAGGGCCTTGAAGAAATCCCGTACGAACCTCGGAAAGATTACTTGAAAATGTTCCTGGAGTTCTTGGAGGATTCCTGGAAGAAGCCTTGAAGGATTCGTGAAAGAATTTCGATTGTCAGATTGTGCCATGGATTGTGCATTCCTGAAGAAATCTCAAAAAGAACTCCTAAAGAAATGTCGGATGGAATATCTTGAAGAGTCCTGTAGAAGTTGCTGAAGGGATCTCTGAAGGGAGTTTAGAGCGAGCTCCTGAAGTAATCCCATAAGGAATTCTTGAACCCGGAAAGAATTTCTGAAGGAACCCTGGAAGAAATCCTGGTTGAACTTACTGGAAGGATGTCTTAATAAAATTCTTGAAGAATCCTAGAAGGAACTTGAAGCAACCAGTAAAGGAATACCTAGAAGATTCCTAAAAGGAACTTATGGAGGAACTCAAGAATGAATTCCTAAAGAAATTCCGGATGGAATCTCTGGAGAAATCCCGCGAGGTCTTTCTGGAGGAATTCCAGGTAGAATCTGTTTAGGAATATTAAAAAAATCCCAGAAGCTAGAATCCTAAATGAATCACTGGAAGAATCTCATAAGGAACTCCCTGAGAATCCACAAAAGAAAACTTCTGGAGTAGTCTTGGAAGACTTTTGTGGGAAGCCGCGGGAGGAAGCCCTGTTAATTCCCAGAAAAAGCTCCAGGAGGTTACCGCCAACAAGTCATAAAAATCAGCACACTTTCCCACGCACGCGAATCCCACATTTTGAATTCATGAAATCAAACCTCTCATGGAAAGCTGCTGAAATTTTAATCCAAATCGTAAACATCATAGCCCCAAACCGTGAACCACTTAAAAACAATTATAGGGTATTGGTTCCCTTATTAAGCATGTGGCTCCCATTTTCATCCTACGAAAAACAAGGGATTAAAGCGCTGTTTGTTTTGTTTCTTATTTTTGTATTTTTTGTTAAAAGTGAGCACCCATGTAAACACAAAGAACGGAATCAATCGGTGCCGTAATCGCTTGTTTTCGAATAGGATGAATATGGGACTGATGGCACAAATACCCTATATCAGTTTTCATTTGTCCGCAAACCGAGGCACTTATGCGACCTTGTGATGATAGGTAGTGCCAAACGGTGTCCGGCCAGTTGACCGATTGCCGTCTGGCCGGAAGGGCGTCTGGTCGAATTATGATCCAAAGAATTTAGAGGCGCAAAAAACTCTGGATAACAATCTTGCTGCCAATATGATCATCAGAAGTTTTTCCTTCTTTTTGTCATAGGCTATTAGTTTTAATTTCATCACTAAGGGATGAGCAGGCTTTAAAACTATGAATATTTTTGTCGGAGATGTTTTCCTTTTTTAAATCATAGGTAGTTCCTTTGAGTAATACAGAATTATGGAAAACAGTGGCATGATCACTCAAGTTTATCACACTCTTTTCGGCCAAACAGCATTCGTCCAAATAGCTGTCCAAATTGTGTATGATTCTGAATGTCCCGAAGCTTTGTCATATTTTAGACCCTGATTCTATACTCAGAGCCCCAGTAAGTATAAAAGATTTTACAACATAAATCTATATAGCCAAAAGAGAAACTTCAATTACTAGATTTTAAATATCATAATAGTTTGGATGACCCCAGCTGATCTGATGATGTCCATTGAACATTCAGACAATTTTCTGGTCATGATAGATAACATATCGTAGCTTTGTATAATGAAAAAAGTTACCGTTAGACTCATAGACTTTAGGAAGTAATCTCAAGAACGGTTAAGATGACCTAGGATCAGGGATGAGAAATGTACTGGAAAAAACGGTTACCGGCTGTACGTTTGACATTTTTCTACACGAACATCACATGCCCAGCCAAACTGAAACTGTTCGAAAAATAAATGTCATAACATTTTTTTTCCTGCAGCCTTCTTCCTCGAAACGGTTTCTAAGCGCGAGAGCGCCAGTACTCGAGCACAACGACGACCAAAATTTCTGTCTCTCCCGTTTTTGCATTTTTCAGCGTTTCAAACCGCTTCTAGACAAACTTCTTTACATGCATCACAAAGCTAGGAAAGTGCTCTAGCTATTTGTGCAAATCGATTTAAATTATTTATTAAAACAAGTGAGTTATTGGCAGTTGAAAATATTTGACATTTTTCGCAATCACCCGCCTCAGCATGACTGCTCATAAATATTTTCGTGGGGAAGCGAAAACTATCAAGCGTCTGCTTGACTGCCGTCGGCGCGGCGTCTGATGGTATTGGTGCTGCCGTTGTTTTGTTTTTATTTTACTGCCAGTATCGATGAACGGAAAAGAGAAAAAAGTATTTTTGCCATCCCTGCCTAGGATATCCCAATAGCTTTGATACTGTGTATTAAACTTTTAGAAGACTTACTGGACATGATAGAACAAAAATCGTAGTTTTGTGTAATGAAAGAAATTACTATTGCATCCGTAGACTTTAGGATCTTAATTCAATAATAGTTTGGATAATCTAGGATACCCCGGCTGACCTGAGACCGTCTATTGAACTTTCAAAAGATTTACTGGACATGATACAGTGATAGACATTCGTTTAGCCGAGACCAAAAAAATTTCAATAAAGTGTCAGGAAACTCATACAAAAGATTTAATGATACAACTTTTTTATCGTAGTTATAGTATATCTAGTACTGTTTTATAAAAATGTGATATATCACACTTACATATACACTGAAACAAAAACGAGGGTAAAAACCCTTCAAATGTCAAATGTTTAGCCGAGGTAAATGAAAAATTGGTTTTCAATAGATTTTTTGCAATTTCGTGAGTATATTTCGAGGATATACCCCAAGGCATTTAGTTTATTACGTGTTAGCAAGATAATTGACCCTAAAAGTTTATTCATTTGTGAAATTCAGAGAAATATTATAAAAAAATGTACCGATAAGCAGAAGCAATGATAAACAAATTTATTTAAGAAAAATGATTTCTGTAAACACTCAATCGTAAGCTAGATTAGCAGTTTTGAAAATATGGCACTGCATTATTGTTAGAAATATTCAAATTATTGCATAAAATGTCATGAAAAAATTAAGTATATTGGTTTTTGGTTCGTTAAACCTCAAAATGGGATTGATAAAAGCTAAAATAAAGAGTTCTGCGTTGAAATAAAGACGTGCCCTAATGCCTGTGGAGTATACCTATTTGATACTTGCATTACTAAATGAGTTAGAAGATTGCTAAGTGAAAGAACTGAAAGAAGTGTCAGAATTTTTGTACCCTGTTTATTTAAAAGCAGATGTTCATACAAACATGCAAGATATGGTCAAACAATAGTAGGAAATCAAAGCTTGTTTTTCTCAGAGGTGGCGCCACCACATTAAAAGTAAAATCATTTTTCTTGTATGGACAAATCATTGGCTTGCACTCGTTCCGCATCGCAGCGATTTGTGCCTTGGGACAAAAAGTTGCAAATTAGAAACAAAATCATTATCCCTACGCGTTTCTTCTGGATTCATTGCAGTAACAGAGAACTGATTACATCACCATTCAAATTTCAAGTTGTTTACTTCTTTTTTTCTAACTGGCATTTTTCACCCGTGTTGCGCATGATGTTTCGAGTGGATAGGTGCCAGGCGGCGCCGCTGTATATGTGAAAAACACATGGAACACGAGCGCCGTCTATGATTCCGTAGCGCAAACTTTTCTGCTTGTTTACACTGTTATCACGTTTACCGCATTTATCAGAAAAGCGCCACTACCGGCACTTTAGCATAGGCGCAGCTGCTTACTTCCTATTGGCTTATTTCATCCAATCTGAAGAAATATATTATAAATAAGTCTTAGTTTTGAACCACATTTATTTTTAACATAATTTATTTGAAAAGAACGTCTAAATTATGAAACAAGTAGTTCATGCTAGAAATTTGAATACGTTCGGTGCCATTTCTCGAAATCTGAGCCGTCCAATGTATGTTATTTCAGCCAGAATACAGTCTAGAAGATATTGGGAACTATTAGGAGACGTAATAGTAGTAAACGCTGTGATTTATGCAAGTGAAACCATCATATTTCATCAAAACAATACTTAAATACGTGATTTTTTGATGGTTTGCGTTTTTTTTCTGTTAAAAACATTGTTTTTCGTAGATTTTCAACCTACACTCGTCATGAAACTTTCATTAGATTATTTTGAAACACTTCCGATAAAAATAACTACATCAAATCTCAATTTGGAAACATTTACAATATTATGGCATATTTATATGAGATGCATGCAAAATTATTATGGCAAAACTTCCAAAAATGATCCAATTCATGATTTACAAGTCGATCTATAATGCAGGTCACTATATAAAATGATTTTATTGGATATTTTTCGAAATTTGTTAGTTTTTTTTTATGGAATTCCAAAAATTGTACAATTCGGCTAAACGAATGTCTAGGCAAAAAATGACATTTGAAGGGTTTTTTATCCTCGTTTTTGTTTCAGTGTATATGTAAGTGTGATGTATCACATTTTTATAAAACAGTACTGGATATGCTATCACTATGATAAAAAAGTTTTATCATAAAATCTTTTGTATGACTTCCCTGACACTTTTTTGAAAATTTTTTGGCCTCGGCTAAACGAATGTCTATCACTGTAGAACACAAATCGTAGCTTTGTATAATACAAGAAGTTACTGTTACACGCGTAGACTTTAGGATCTAAACTCAAGAACAGTTAGGATGACCTAAGATATCCCAACAGATTTGATACTGCCTAATGAACTTTCAGAAGACTCACTGGACATGATGGAATACAAATCGTAGCTTTGTATGATAGACGAAGTTATTGTTACACCCGTAGGCTTTAGGATCTAAACTCAAGAACAGTTTGGACAACCTAGGACATCCCGACTGACCTGATACTGTCTATTGAACTTTCAGACAACTTATTAGACATGATGAATTACAAATCGTAGCCTAGCATAATGAAAGAAGTTACCTCTACTCCCGTAGACCTTAGGATCTATACTCAGCTTGGATGACCTTCTTTCTTCTTCTTTTTTTCTTTATGGCTCGACGTCCCCACTGGGACTTGGCCTGCCTCGCTTCAGCTTAGTGTTCTTGAGCACTTCCACAGTTATTAATTGAAGAGCGTTCTTTGCCTGCCATTGCATGAATTTGTATACTGTGAGGCAAGTACAACTATACACTATGCCCAGGGAGTCGAGAAAATTTTCCCGACCGGAACGGGAATTGAACCCGCCGTCTCCGAATTGGCGATCCATAGCCTTAACCACTAGGCTAACTTGAATGACCTAGGATATCCAGAAAAAATATTCTGCATCATATTTTACCCTCCTTATGCTGTTGCGCACTACAACCACAGAGATACGTAGAAAAATAACTATAATAACGCTTGAAACAATTCCGGCTTCAAAGGGTTAAGCTCAATCGGTTTAACCTTTTGGAGCCGATTTTTTTCGCCGCTGTCGACGCAAACTCGCTGGTGTCGAACACGTTTGTTATGCTCGGTTTCATCGCCGGGGTCATATATGACCCCTCCGGCTCCAAAGGGTTAAATAACTCCTAGGAATAAGGAAGTGAAATTGTAACCCAAAAAATTCGATAGTTGTTTTTGCGTTTTCGTCTTGTCACTTACGCTCTATTTGCAATCTACTTCGGAAGTAATCGAATATGCATAAATTAACGTACATGCATCCTAATGAAGTATTTTTGTCATTCTCCCAACCTCGGGACAGTGCGAATTTGCGACATTCCGTCCATCGTCCAAGTCCGAGTGGGTAACGAACAAAAAAAACGAGAACATGCTCTATTTTATTCGCATATCCACAACCTTCGTTGGTTCGTAGCTAGAGAGCACCAGCACCAGCAGAAGCAGCAGCAAACATCAACACCGCCCGTCGCGTCGTCGTCGTCGTAGGTAGTGCTGCGGCAAAGAGAAAGGCTGAAGAAAATACACCGAACGATACACAACTGCTGGCTGACTGACTGGTCGGGCCGTTCCGTCGTCGTATTTTGCAATTGCGAATTCCCATGTTCGGGCCCAAGCCAGACACTGACTGCTGTGCTGCCGTTGTGTTGGTTAGCAGCTATACGGAATTATGAATTACGTAGTTTGTTTTCATTACGACATTCTTTGCTCATTCGGGACTGGTCTGTAGTGGCGGCAGCTCTCATAGCAGCCGCCAGTACAGCACCAATACACTGAAATGAACGTACACAATGTATATTGTTGTAGCACATAAAGTTTTCCCCAAGCATCTCTCTCATTCGCTCTCTTTTTTAGCTTTGTTAGTTTTCCTCACGTTCTCAGTTTGCTTAAATCAGTGGTTCTCAATCTATTTACCATCAATTGAAACTGTTTAGCCCTAGTCGTGAATTGGATTCATTATGACCCAGAGAGGCATACTGAACGTGCACTACACCAGCGCGGTGAGCATCAGTTAATGTACGAAGAAAGTAAAAGCTTATGGCATCGTGTCATTCTTGAAACAATCAAATTGAGACGAAATCACTGAGAAACTTGTGAGAAATAAGGATCCCTTTTTACCCAAAGTGTCAAAAACACAAAATTTCGACTTATAATTATGTCACGCTAATTGTCGTTTTTTTTTTTTTTCTTTATTAAAGTGGCTTTTCGCCCGAGGCGAGTTCGCCTGGATTCATGTCATAACAGAATCCCCATGATATTTCCAAATAAACTAAGATACCTTCCGTGAACATTTGGTAGGGTATGTGTTCCATCATTAATCTCACGCTCCCTTATTCATCCTATTCGAAAACAAGCGATTACGGCACCGATTGATTCCGTTCTTTTTGTTTTCATGGGTGCTCACTTCTAACAAAAAATACAAAAATAAGAAACAAAACAAACAGCGCTTCAATCCTTTGTTTTTCGTAGGATGAAAATAGGAGCCACATGCTTAAGAAGGGAACTAATACCCTACAATTGATGCAACAGTTTACCAAATTTTAAAAAGAAAATTTTGTTACCTAAGGAGAAATATGATTTAACCGTATTTTCTTAAAAGTGCTGCCCGACTTCAAAGCCATATTATAATGTGAAATGATCACATTCATCTAAGTTTCCCATGTATTTTCATCAATCTTGCAAAGATATGTTCGTATAAATTTTTGAACGATTTTATCTCAATGCACAGTGATGAAAAAAAGGTATAAAATGTGAATAAATTCAATATCGCTGCTCGGAATGGATGGATTTGAATGAATTTTGGACACAAACTGTAAAAATGTCTACAGTTTTAGATAAGGAGGGTGTCATTCGCCGCACGATGCTGGAAGTCAATATATTAAGCTCGTTTACCCCGTTCTCTCTTTATCACACCTTTTTGAGAAAATCCTCATCTATTCCCACCTGGCGTACACAATAAATGCCTTATTTAAATCGTATATGTGTAAAATCTTCCGTAGTATCAGCATCTGGCATAGGGTTGGTCCTGCTCTTATGCACATATTACGTTTCATTCCGGGCAGAGATGCATGTGAAAGTTTAATTATATAGGGGATGTCGGGGTTATTTGACGATATTTCAATTTTAAGGCCGTGCAGTGTGCCAAACCTGCTCCATTCGATACCACGGAAGTTTTTACAGAAATGCGAATTAAATAAATCATTTATTTTGCACTCCGGGATTTTTCCAAAAAACGTGAAAAAGAGAAAGAGTGGGGTAAAACGGGCACGATACACTGATTTCCAGCCTCGTGCGGCGAATGACACCCTCTTTATCTGAAACTGTAGAGATTTTTGCAGTTTGTGGCGAAAATTCATTCGATTCCATCCACTCCGAGCAGAGATCAATTTAGTCGAGTTTTATGTCTATTTTTTCCCATTGTGCAATGGAACACAGAGGTTCACTGCAATGCATTGTTTGCCCTATTTAGAAAATCATTGGAAAATTCATCAAATTTTTCAACACTGTTTCACATTTGTTAGAATAACTTCACAATGAATACATATATCGTTTTAAAAATAGGAGTGAAAATAGTAAACAAATTTTGAAATCGGGGAAAAGTTTAAAATATGTCGCTCGAGTGTAAAAGAACTTCATGAAAGTAAAGGATAAAAAAGCACATTTTTTTTTATTTCCTCAATGATTGGGGAAAAAATAATTTATGTTAATTGTTGCGATCAAATACAATAGATAACAATAACAGCTGAAAGGTGACCAAAATATAAATTTTTCGATGATTTTTAGAGAATGTAAAAATGCTTTTAAAGCAACCAAAAACCAATTTGAGATATACAGAATAGTTAGCCCAAAATATAAAAGTTTTGATATCCCACGAAAGAAAAATGCAAAAATGCTCAATTTATACCCCGTTTAAAGGCGGAGTTTGGAATTATAGGGGGTTTTATCAAATAGCGACGGTTTGTGTGAGAAAGTAGCCTTTTCCTTAGTAACAAAATCCCAGCTTTAATGGAACGAAAATTAATTCCAAAAGTGAACTAAAGCAAGAATTTATTGTTTATTCAATCCTACTAGACATGGCGACCGTAACAGCACAACCATCTCCGAGATGAACTAGCCTAGGGCTAAAAATCTCGTTAATACAGATAAAAAAAAACAGCACAACCAATAACAAAAATGACATAATACATCCACTGATTCTGATACAAATTTCTAATTTTTATTTTTTTTTTCATTCTTCTTTACAGGTGAGAAAGCTGTCATTTCAGAGTACTTCAAGAAAAGTATGTACTACAGTTAGTAATTATTTGAAATCTCGAATATTTTTTTAAATAGACGCATACTACATTAAGGTGGTTCAAAAAATCGTTTTGGCTCCACACCGCTTATTTAATTCATAACCAGATTCTATGCCTTCTCCCAATTTTTGAGCTGATTTGGTTGAAAATTGAGAGTGCACAAGCCCTTTAAAGTTTGTATGGGAACTACTATGGGAAAACTACGTATTTCATTCAATTGACCGTAGCATTTCCCCAAGTGCCCTAGAGTGTTAGTTGGCGCTAATTGTACGCGAAATTGTACCGAACGTAGTAGCTTTGCTTGGCTTGTAGTTTGCCTTGGCTACCCCTATCGCGGATGTCAACAAACAAGTGTGTTGGCCATCAATATCAGTGCGGACGCGATTCAACTTTCTGCGCGCCAAAGCGTGATTGCCACCGAAAAGCTAGTTTTAGGGACGTTTTTAGCTTTCTCGAAGTTTAATCATGTTTGCTAAATTCCTACAGTATTGATGTTAAAGAAGCAAATAACCACAAAACGTTGGAGAATATGATGCCGTTTTAAAATATCCAACTTATTACGTATATTAGGGTGTTCCAGAATAAAATCTATCAAAAAATAAACTTTTTAACCTTCCAGGACGCGCGCCATCAAGCAACCGAAACTGCACCGCGCTCGCACCGTATACGAAAAGCGAGGTTTTTTGGTAGTGTTGTACTTTTTACAACAGCGCGCGCTGAAGGGTTGAGGTTTTTTTTTAATTACAAATGTGATAATTACATATATTTTCTTTAATTTTATTTGGATACGTTGTTCGGAGAACTTGTAGCAAACAAGTATATCTTTCAATTTCTGCCGGAAGAATTTAATTTTTGACAAGTTTTAGTGTAGTTATGATTTTTTGAAGTTCAAAAATAGTCGAAAAACACAAAATTGATTTGATGCACCTCTTAACTTCAATGTATTTGGCTGAAATTTTGACCAGTTACTTCTTTTAGGATGCCAATCAAAATATGCGGGTGGACTTGAGAACAGTGAACATTTTTGAAAACGTGGGCCTAGTGGCCATGTAATATCCGGAACCATTCCGGAGATATTGCGGATTGTACTGGGGTCAGGGAGTGGTGGAACGGTCTGTTTTTTCAAATGGCTAAAAGTGATTATTTTGTGTGTTATTGTGTTTGAAAGGCCCCCGTGGAAATTGTTCCAGGTGTTCCAGAGCGGCATACACATATACTTCAGTCAATTTTTCTGCGCCATTCTCTCGAAATCGTGAAGATTGATACGTCGTACGGCATGTTCGGGTTGAAAATCAGAAATGTCCCCGATGACACCGCCGTGGAACCTATGCTAGATGTTCTGGGGTGGTCATATTAGTTGGTACAGATTTCAGTCTATCGTTTCTGACTCAGTTACTTGAAATCATGAAGATTGATATGTCGCACGGCATGTTTAGGTTGTAAACCCGAAGTGTCCCCAATGAGGCCTTGCAGAACCTGTCACGGGGATCCCGATTGGTCAACTTATTCAAATCTGGTTATCGCAGTTGTGTTTCACTGTTCGCAGTAAAAAAAACGCTGAAAATCGATGGTTCAAGCACAATAACGAACGAAATAATCACTTTTAGCCATTCTGGCATCCCTTGTTCCTAGCACAATCATTTGAGTATAATAAACTAGCACCAATTTATGATCGAATGAGGGCGACTTCCAAAAAATTGAATGAAAAATGTCGAAATGCCAGCATTTTGAATATCATTTGCATTTTTCGAAGAAAGTTCGTGTCATTTACCTTAAATATTCGAAAAAGAGCGGGTTTTCCGTGACTTTCTAGAACTGGTCTAGCCGCACAAGTTTTTCATACAGCATATTCTCAGGTTCAGTTTCTAAAATGTGCTATAGGCGGTTGAAATTAGATATGTCGAATTGACATTTTCAGCACTGATCTTGCCACCTCTAGCTCTTCCTTCTTAGTGTTCTTCATAAGGTTTTGAACGACCGTTCCGACGATGGTTTTGCTTGAGTTTACCCAGTTATTCTTAAATTTGGTGACGTCTTCTGTTCCTCTATCCCTTTCATCAAAGTGAACTATTTCTCAACGGGTCATATTTGCGGGCAATTTAGAGGATTCATTGCCTTTTCCACAAATTGTAAATAATGTAGGACCTTTGTGCTTTCAGATAAGTGGCAGAATAAGTTTCTGGAGACATTCCTTCCGGTATATTTCGACGTTCATACTTAGAACGGTGAAGAAAGGTGATGATTTCACACTACATTGACAAATTGCTCGCCAAACCAACACATTTTCAATTTTTTTTCGCAAAAAAATCGATTTCTCCTAATTCAGAACATCCGTGCCACGTTCCACAGTGAAAAACTGTGCCCCTGGAAGTGCCTTGTAGTACAATTTGACATACATACGTTTCATCATCCATGATTATGCACATGTAATTTTTACTCAAAACATCGTCGTACAGTTTCCAAGCCCGAGTTTTCACATAATCTGTCAGAATTTGACTGCGTTTTGGACATTTCTGTTGTGGGTAGGTCTTCTTGGAATTACGCTCTTTGGCGCGCTGAACCATTCCAACAGTCGTTCCACACTTTTTTGCGCATTCTCTGATGGATACCTCCCATTTTCCTTTATATTTTGACTTAGACGCACCTGTTTTTTTGCCGCGTCCGGGTGAGTCTTTCAGTCTGTTATGCATACCGAATCGTTTGATAGCATTTTGGACAACAAAAACCCTAACACATTCAACTTTTGCTAATTCCCAAACTTTTCTTGATATCACTTTTCTAACTATTGAAAATCACGGGTTGAGTCGAAGGTGTGATTCCATTCTACATCGCACGAAACAAAACAAGATTTACGCCTTCCACTCCTGGTGTTTTGTTTACGAAAGTAAAAGGCGACACTGAAATCACAACGTAAACACGGCGATAGCTAAAGGCGAATCTGAAATCAAAACATAAACACGGCGAATGCAAACGGCGAAATCCTGTCAAAATCAAAAACAAGGCGAATAGTAAAAGGCGATTTTGAAATTGATATCGATTCAAGGCACATAGTATTGGGCGTATGTAGCATTATCGGGCATCGATTCGGGCATAATAAAATGAATGCAATTTTTAGTGCAAAAATTGCCAATTTCGTACTGTTTTATTAGAGAATCAAGAAAATGTGTCAGAATTGTGTCATTTAAGCTTGTTCATGTTGAATTACTCTGAATTACTCTTAAATAGGAATTGAAATTTTATCAGCAAAATTCGGTTGTTGTTTTCGGCAATATTATTGCTTTGTCAGTTACGCCCTATTCGCGAATTACTCCGAAATTTTCTGAGCGATAATCATTTTTCATATACATATAGCAGTTATCAAAATAAGTCATAGTCTTTTTAATACAGAGCCTCAAAAGTCTACTCATAATTAACGATACAGTCCCTAGGCTACCAGGAAAAAAATATAAAAGTGTAAGGATGTTCAAAAATAAATATTTGAAAAATCAAAAACCAGAATTCACAAAATCGAGTATTAACAAGAATCATCTTCCAAATAATGTTTTAATCGATTTTAGATGACGAAAAATGTTATTAAGATCAAAATATAAAATTTGGGTATCATAGGGTTAAGAAATTCCGACTAGGATTCCTCCAGGAATTCTTGCTTAATTTCTTGACACTTCCTAGGGTTCCTTGAGATCCTTATGCTATTCTATCAGGAATTTCTCTGCATGTTCCTCCGGGATGTCTTAAGGTGAAACGGGACGCCGTGTTATTTTTCCTATCTTGCCTCTCTTTCTAACAATTTGCCTCGCGATTTTGAAGATGGTAATCTCGAGTTCTATTGCACTGAAGATGATGAAAAACAATCAGCATGTGCAGTGCAAGTGAGCATACACAATGATAGGTTTTTGTTGCAAAATATGAAGTAGAATCTGAGATTACCATCTTAGTAGCAACAGAGCAATGGCGGATATTTACCCGACCGTCCCGTCCGCCCTTAAGGAGATCATGAAGGAAATCACTCCCGGAATTAATGCGGTGATTCATGCATTTGTTTTTTCTGGATTTGGGAACCCATGGCATAATCGATCCGAACCCGATCAAACCAACACCCGTTAGTGAGAGAGTGAACGAGGCAGGCAAGCAGGCATTTACGGCGTTTGTTTTGATTGTAAAAAAGTGATCCAGTGTTCGGCATTTTTACGCGAATATTTACGTTTATGACCCGGTTGTTGGTCGGTCGGTCGGTCGGTCCGCACTCTCCCGCTCTCGTGACATTCACGCTCTTGCTCTCTGTTTTGAACCCGTGTTCGTCGGGTTCGGCTGTGTTCGCGATTTTCTCGTGCAGTGATCGGGTCGCGATTCGCGACCACGAATCCACGCTCGGACCGTCGCCGGATCGGCGGGTACCTTGTGCACAACAAGCTCCATCCGCGTTCGTTAGTTAGTTACCGTCTCTCGTCGAAGTCGAAGTGAGCGTTCGCTGTGTTCCGTGTGGTGTGACGACGACGGCGTGTCGATTTTCGTCCGTTTCCCCCGCCCCGCCCGTGTACACATATACACACGTTTTCCGGATTTTCTGCTGTTGTTATTGCTACATCATCATTACTGTTATTATTGCTGGTGCCTCGCGCGGTTGCTGTTGTTATTATTGTTTTGGTTGTTTTTTTCGCGCTTTCGCCTGTTGTTTCTTCGGGCTGGCTTCTGCTTACTTGCCGACTGGTGCAGTGAGGAAGAGGCAAGAAGCGCAGCCTGCTCCTGCTGCAAGCAAGGTGGTTCGATTCACCGGCAGTAGCGTGCCTTGTTGGCTGGCTGTGTGTGATCGTGATCGCCGTGATCAAGTGCGGGCGCGCGCGATCTAGTTCGATAGAGTAGAAGCGCAAGAGTGTGAATTATTGGCCCCGAAAATAGAAGAAAAAAATTGGCAAAACAGCCGCTTCGGTAGTGGTGGAGCAGTTCGATTCGATGTGATAGCGCAGCGACTGCCGAATTCCTTCAGCCGACGAAAAACGCACACGCACGCTCGCTCGCCGGTGTGTGGTGTGCAGAAGAGCGCACGGTTTGTGTGGGTAGCGCAGCGCGGTGTGTGGATTTTAGGCAATTGTGCGAGACGCGTTTTTTTTTGTGCGCGAATTATCGCGACCAAGTAATACGCCCGCCCGTCGATCCGGTGGGTAGTGGTGGCGGCTTGAATCGAAATATGCCACGACGGGCGTATTGTGGTAGTGCCACGAAGTATGTGCGTGATAAGTGAGAACGGAATTTTCGGAACAACCGAAGAAGAACAACATGAATAGGCTGCTGCAAAGGAAGGAGCAAGAAGCAGCAGTTTTTTGAATAGATAGAGGAAGCGTTGGTGAGGGGCGTTGCGATCAAATCGCGAAGAAAACCGTGAGGAAGGATTTTCAATAGTCCGACGGCGACGGACCCGAGCGAGAGCAGATTGTGTGCGATTGTGGTGAGTTTTACGGTTCGGCGACAGACGTCCGAAGGAATGCGGGGGCTTTTCTGCGATTACTACACTGAGGAGTGCGGAGCGAGGTTTGTGTTTGTGATTTAATGGCGATCTGCTGCTGCTGCTTTCAACGCCTTTCCTAGTAGCGAGCTGTTGATTTTCGGGCTATTTCGATATTTTGTCACGTCCAGATCGTTAGATTTCGATGCCCATTATCTATTCTATCCATCATTGCGGGAATATTGTTTCGATTTCTCGTTTGCTACCGATCCTAAACGACCCACGGTGGTCGATTGGACGATGGTGTTTAGTGGGTACCCGGAACTGGGCGTTGAAAACGGGAAAGTTGAATGGAGTCTCGTGTAGGTACTTAAACTAGAATGCTCGACAGCACTAGTATGCTAATTTTGTAATATCCTTCGTGATTGGAATGGGTTGAACTTTGATAACACTAGTTTACAGTATTTTTTTAACTCGGAGAGCTGATGATGATATGATGATCATTCTTAGCAGATGAGTGAGTATTCACCTTTTTATTCATGCTAAAAGATTTGAAATATGTTTACCACAGCGTTTTTTGAATTTTGGTAAATTCTATATTTTGAGACAGTGTAAAATTGTTCAAGTGTAATGCAAATACTGTTCTACTTATTTTTTGGCACGATTTTTAAACAAGCACGTGATTATGTTCGATAAATGTTGATCATTGATGGAAGATTATGATTTTCAATTTACTTTGTAACCAGTTCATATAGGTTTAAAGATTGTACTTCATAGTTATTTGTTTACTAAGTCTAATGTGGTCATCTAATCTGTCGAGAATTTGAAACCACCTGGAAAAGTCCAACAAAAAACCTCGGGAATTGTATGCATGCAAAATCGGGAAGAGATATGGTCGGACTTCTACAATTGGCCATCTTGCTTGCTGTGTGAATCATCCCAGCTCTTCTCCCATTTGTCCGATCATCCACTGCTGGACTGCTGGAAGATGACTTCACCTGAACCCTACTTACCGGTACATCGTGCCAAAATTGAACCCATCCAACATACACACACGTATGATGATGGGATGAAGTTAATGAGGGTAATTTCCCTTTCGAAAACAGACGTCAGAAGCAAATGAAAAAAAAAAATACCTCGGAATGTTTGCACATTGTGACGTGTGATAATGAGTCCAGATTCGGCGGCTGCCCAGCAGCCAGGCCAGTAGTGGGGTAATTTGAAATTACACTACTTGTACGTCACAACACAGGTAATGAATGGCAAATGCAGAAGGGGGAAAATGATGAGTCACACGGATCATTCCAGCCCGGGAACTGTTGTTCAGATGTGAGGCTGATTTTTGAAAATCGAACCACTTTTCATACACTTTCCTTCCAACAGCATTATTAATACATTTTATGGCGCATTTAGAACATTTTTCAAATTCATATCAAGCAAAGTTTTTCGGAAGAATATTCAGACTAGAGTCGATGACATTCATAAATTATGTGGTACATTTCTTGTTGTAATTCATTAGTTTACAGTATTTTTGAACTCGATAAGCTGGTGGTCATTTGTATTGTGGAATCATGCCCTGAGTTCGAAAATGCGAAGAAAAAAAATTACAGTAGAGCGGAAATTTTTCCGACTTTCTATACAAGGTTGATGATTTGAAATAGATTTTTGTTCTATTTTTAAGCAAAGTTGCTCACCTTACACATCTCATTCATCGTAATCAATGCTCCGATTGAGCTGATTTTTTAGTGTATCTCGCCTACATATGATATGTTAAATAAACGTTGAGAAAGAATTTTTAAATTAAAAACGCAAGATATTTGAATTTTATTAAATTCCATATTTTAAAAAGTTTTAAATCTCGATATTGAGCTAAAACTCAAAAACTGCTCTACTTAAATTTTTTTGAACCACGGTTTCAAAATCAGCGCTAAATTGTGCTTCAAAAGTTTTGGTCTTTGACAGAAGTTCACGACTTCCGTTTTATTTTGTAAACTAGTGTTATTGCTCCAATTGAGCTAAAATTTTATTACATCTTGCTAACATAGTATGTTTTTTATGGATGATGAACAATAATTTTTCAATTGCATTTTTCTCGTTGGAAAAAAGATACATTTCTACATTTTTTTTGAGAATTTGCAAAAAAAATAAGAGATTGTCCCATATACTCGCCGATAACACAAAACGCAAAAAAAAAAAATTACAGATCGAAAGATATTATTGTCAGCTTTCAATTTAAGCCAGAGGATTTGAAATAGGTTCATCACAACGTATGCTATTTGAATTTTTATGAAGTCCAAATTTAAAAGAAAAAGTGTAATACTTGAATTTCAGCAATTATTATTATTATTCACGGTGTGTGTGTGTGTGTGTGTGTGTGTGTATACAATTCAACTCCCACTGTCCGGCAGTGGTATTATGGAAGAAAGATGTCTGCAGTTATCTATATTATTTTTTACAAAATTTCAATATGAAAACTGAAATCATCTTTAGCCCGGGAGTTGAAAGGTGATAGCTCTGTTGGGATCCAGTGACCCGTTTCAGAATGCCTGGTTGCTCACGTCCATTCCGAGGTCACTTTCACTTACAACAAGCCCCGCATGTCTGCATTACCGTTACCAAATGGATAACGATATTGCAAGCATACTTCCTGCTTCAAAGATAATCTTTGAAGCTGGCGCGTATTTAGTTCAATTATTGTAGTTATATGTAATCAGAACAATCTCACCAGAAACCATCCAAGGTAGCGCTGCCATCACCATGGAAACGTCAGCGCAGTCAAGTTTACTCGTCGTCTCGCCTCCGTCGCCCTATCCGTCATCATTGGAACAAGCGTCGTTTCGTCGGATATGAAGCTACACTGTTGGATTCTGGTTCCTGGTTCATATCACAACCAAAGACGTAAAAAAACGCAAATACAGGAGCTTGTCAATGATCCACATCACACACTTTTTAAAACCGAAAAACTAACCCTACGTCTCCACTAGACAGAAATGTCTTGCCATTTTGCTGGACAGATGTGTCATGACAGAAATGTTCTCTCGCTGTTTGCATGGAAAGCAGCGGTGTTGATCATTTCTGTTACGTTTTCTCTTTCTGGCAGCAAAATGGCAAGACATTTCTGTCTAGTGGAGACGTGGGGTAACTGATCAAGTACCGGATGGCAAAACGCGAATCTGAGAACAAATCGGCCCTCTCGATACAAACGTCGCACCATTTATTATTATTATTATTCACGGTGTGCCAAAAACCGTTATTAACAAATAAAAATGCCCACCCAAATGGCACCCGGCATTCGAAAGATATACAATTCTAGTATCTCCTCTGAAAATTTGAAAATCTTTCATCGAGGGAAACTAAAGTTTTTGTAATTTGAAGATCTTGAGCCTTTTCTATAGAATTCTCTTATATGAATAAATATGCGCGCACGGTGTGCCTGATACTGCTATTAACAAATAAAAATGTACTCCAAACTAACACCCGGCATTCGAAAGATATACTATTCTAGTAACTTCTCCGAAAATTTGAAAATGTTTTATCGAGGGAAACCAAAGGTTTTATTGTTTGGAGATTTTCGTCTATTTTCATAGAATTAGCTCATATATGGGAATATTGACATACGGTGCTCTTAATATCAGAAACAAATAATAACACTGCTCAACAAAATTTAAAAAAAAGTTCGTATTATGAGAGGAGATAAAAGAGAACAGGGTTTTGGAACCCTAGAAGTGTCATAGTGAAAGAATTTTCGAAAAATAATGGAACGGGACTTCACAGTTCAAGACCGAAGTTTGAATTGAGAACTTGGGGTTTTCAATTAATATACGCATTAGGGTTTCTAGGGTCCCAAACCCCTATTATTATTTTTTCTCATCCCATAATGCGAACTAGTGTTGAACGGTGTAATGTGTTTCATAAATTTCAAAAGTACAATATTCAAGCAACTTCTCTGAAAATTTGACAACATTTCATTGAGTGGAATGTCAATTACCATGATGTGAGAATCTAATTACAGGGTGTCTACTACCTGGAAAAACCTGGAAAACCTGGAATTATCAGGGAATTTTACTCGACCTGGAAAAATCCTGGAATTCTCAGGGAATTCTGGTGACAATCAGGGAATTTCTATGTTTATCATTTCAATCCAAATTTTCAGTTAAAAATGCCTCAAAGTGAATAAAAATTTCGGCTGCGCCGCTACTAACTACCCGCTCGGTTATTATTATTTATCAGATATTCATTACCCTTGACGTTGATACTAACTTGTACTTTTTCCACGGCAATCTCCAATTTTATGCTTTACTTTTCGGAAATGCTTTTATAGTTAAGATTTTTGAGAATTGAATTACAGCGTTAAATATTGACTTAGAGACCTAAATTGTATAAGCTATTTTTCTTTAATTCCATGTAAATGAGCTTAAGTAGTAAAGCAGAATTTATTGAGGATTGCCTGACAAATTCGCAATTGCCTGTAGATGTTGTAAAACTGAAGGGACTTAAAGATATATTTGATTCGTAGTTCCAGCAACTCCCGCAGAATATGATTGATCAATTGGAACTCCTGGCGGATTCGATGTTAGTATTTCTAGCGAAATTAACTAGATATCTTCTGGAAGAAGTTTTGAATATTTAGAGTTTTTAGAACAACTCATACATTATTCTAAACAATGTTTAAAATAATTGTCAACTCTCTTTTTCCCATAATTGCTTCTGAGCTCCACATATTTTAAAGAACTCGAGAGAGACTATTTTTGATGGACATTATGCAATTCTTTTAGAACATGGTTACCAACTTATTAGTATATTCTGAATTGTCAATTATTTCTTTCAAGATTGAATCTATAGACAACCAAAACTATTGATTTAAAACATTTTTCTCTGTTAATATATATAAATAAACATATCTAATACTTTTGCTAGCAATTTCTATAAAAGGAGAAATCGCTGAGAGAAGAATTTAGCGAAATTCTTGAAAAATATATGTTTGAGCGATTCATTTGCGAAACCAACGAAGGTCTCGTGCGCATTAACTGAAGCTATGTGTGATGGTTTCTTGGAGGATTGTTCAAAAGCGTTAGCTGCAATTTGTTTAATTTCTGACAATATTTAAGAAAGTTTGGTTACGAACTACTCGAAAGATTATCTGCTGGAACTGCCAAGCTTAACTTTTATAAAAATAAAGTGTAATTTCTTGTTGTTTTTCTGGTTAAATTCCTTAAGAACTTGATAAACAAAATTTTCATCAAATTATGCAAAAAATTCTCCTAAAGTATCGCCAGGATTGTTTTAAGAATTCCATCAGAAAATCATCTCGTGCTTTCGCCCTAAATGCTTGTGGGATGTTGTCCATAAATGTCATTATAGTTGGAACTGGAAATTTCCCAAAAAGTGCGTTTCCACGAATTTCTAGAAATCTGAAATCATGTTTAGTTTAGTCGATTTGTTAAAGTTTATTGAACCTGGAATTACTTTCAAAAACCTGGAAAAATCCTGGAAATATCAGGGAAATTCATTTTCATAATTGAGTAGACACCCTGAATTAATATTCCACAGTTCTACCTGCTACTCGAATACAAATAAAAATGTGGCACGCTCACGGCGTTGATTACATAAACTTTCTAGGAGTTTGACACCGTTTTTTTTTTGTTTTTAAGCAAGGTATCTTGTCGATAAATTTAAAAACGTTTTATGATGAAACGAGAGTTAAAGTGAATTAACTGCCCCAGGTTTTGGTATTCGTAGGAAGCTTTGTAAATCATTGGTATAATGTTTAAGATATTGAAGCTTTTGAAGTATACCTAAATGCTAATCGTTTTACTAGCCAGCTTTTTTACGTCATGTTACGTGTTTGCCGTGAATTCAGAAATATTTCATTTGAATGATCATCAGTAACAACAATTTTAAGCTTGATTTCAATTTCATTGGAGATAGTCATACGTGCATACTATCGCTTTGTCCATAAACACGTTAATGACACCTACTGAGTTTTGTAACAGTATCGCAAAAAATGTGATATATAATCAAAGTTCTAGATGAGTTACAATATATTCATTGCAAGGAATGATTAACATGAGAAATTGAAATAATATTCAATGAAGTTACTACATTTTCAATATACTTAATCATATCTTATATTTTCAAACCACTGTAATTTGCGATCGTTTCAATGAAATGTTGTCAAATTTCCAAAGAAGTTGTTTGAATGTTGTATCTTTTGAATGATGTTTGTGAAACTTATTAATACTTGTTTATGATTTGAAGAGCCATTGAAACACCCTTGATAATATTGCCAAATATGAGCTAATTCTATGAAAACAGGGGAAAATCTTCAAACAGTAAAAACTTTCGTTTCCCTCGATGAAACATTTTCAAATTTTCTGAGGTGATGCTAAAATGAAATATCTTTCGAATGACGGGTGGCAAAATGGTGTATATTTTTATTTGTTAATAGTGGTTCCAGGCACACCGTGCGCGCATATATATTCATATAAGAAAATTCTATAGAAATGGCTCAAAATCTTCAAATCACAAAAACTTTAGTTTCCCTCGATGAAAGATTTTCAAATTTTCAGAGGAGATACTAGAATAGTATAGCTTTCGAATGCCGGGTGCCATTTGGATGGACATTTTTATTTGTTAATAACGGTTTTTGGCACACCGTGTAAATTTTATTATATTTACATTGGATTGACCGACCGTAGATGGTACTCTAGTATCGCTAGACCAGCTACAATCACACAAGGAATCAACAGGCAACTTCAGTGTGTGAGTATTGATGATCTTCTATTTTTAGACGACAATAGCTCCTGCTACGTCAGATTGCTGGAAAATGGGAGGGAAGTAATGATTGCAATCGCTTGTGCCCAACATATCGCTTAGTTCAATGCATCTGCACAAGTTGATGCGGATGCTGAAGTGCTGTTGGGAAATGTTGATTTTTGGCATGAGGGTTCGCGCATTGGTGCCTGGATGCCAGGCCTAAAGTGATAGATTGCGTGAAAATCACTGTGAAGTGGCATAGTTCGCTGGGTTGCATAACTTGTAGCCGTTATATGATAGATTAGCACTGTGATGTGAAAGTTGGAAGGAAGGAAAACGGGATTTCAACCCGTTTCTGTTCTAACAATGCAATGGCTATGAACTTGAGTACCCATGAGTTGTATATGTTGAGAAGAGGCGGTAGCCACTAGAATACCAAGCTCGACTACAAATATGAAGTCTACATTGTATAAATAAAACTGTAGATATTGATTCAAAACTAATGAAAAATGTCGTTATTATCTCTGATATTGTTTTCACAACTTCTGCAGGAGCTTCTGATGGACTCCCAAAAAAAATCTGATTGATTTTCGTAGAATTTTTGGCAGAACTCACTGAGAGTTTTCAGTGAATTTTAAATAATCAAAAAAAATCACATCCAAAAAATATTATTTTCTGGAAGTACTGCTGATAAACCTTTCCAAGTCACATTTTAAAGTCCAACCAATTCCAGAAAAGTTATCAAACCCGTCTTAAAACCCACTTAATTTTAGTTTGGTTTTATAATGATTCTGAGAGCCTCCTTTGATGTGTTAAAAAAATAAGCAAGACCCGATATTTTGATATATGTTTTTTATCCTCCCCGCTCAAAATACAAAATCCTACCAAAATTTTACGAGTGGGAAGGGAGAGAAAGTTGCAGGTATAATTGGTAGCTTCCGTAGATAACTTAAGGACATACGTCTTGAAATCCCGCTTCAACAGTGCACTTCGAACAATGCATTTTTTATGTTTTACTTGTTCATATTTTATCCTTTGACAGATACGCGTATTTAGAATACCACTTGTAATCTTTCTCACTGTCAATTATTCACCAAGTGAAAAATGAAGGTTCAAAACTGTTCCACTCATTCGTAAAAAGTACCTATTTTCAAAGCGTTCAAACTAAAGTCACTTTTCCTGTTTTAAAGTCTCAATTTTTAACTGTTTTGAACATTGTTTGCTAATAATAAATGTTTTTGTGAGATCAGCAGAACAACTTAGTTATTGGCCTTTTTAAGAAATGTTTTGAATTGCGGTTCTAGCAAATCCATACATTTTCCTTGATAGCTGAATTTAGTGAGTAGCGCAGTAACTATATGCCTAGAAATTCATAATTGAGATTTTTTCTGGTATTCCCTTCGAGATTGACAAGATTTGTGCTAACGAAAATGCTTGAAGAGATCTTTAAGAACTTTTTTTTTTAATTTTCATACTTGTGAATCTCAATCTAATTTCTTCTCTTCTCACATTTTTTAGAACTTTCAACTTCTATCTATTTCTGAATAAATGCTCGGGTAATATTATATTTGTTTGTGATAACGCAAACCTGGTAGTTACTAAACGTTTTTTTTCAATTCAAAGAAAAAAATCTTAAAAATCTTTAGCGAACTTCTGAAGAATTCTTGTTATGATTGTGGAAAAAAATGGCTGCATGCCTAGATTTGTAGTTTGAAGATTTCACTAAAACTATGTGCAGAGTGTTTAGACGATAATTATAAAAAAATCGGAAAATGCATTCCATGGGCTCTCCTTGTATTCAGCAAAATATCTAAAAACAATTGCAACACTCAACGTTTAGGAAAAAAGTTCTGGAATTTGTAAAAAAAATAAAAATAAAATTTAAAAAAAAAACAAAGTTAAACCCCAAAGTCATTCGGAATTCACATAAAATTCTGATTCTTTCGCCAGAGATGCAACAAAACTAACACCAGAAATTAAAACGAACATCCTTAATTTTGAAGGAATGTATGCATCTCATAAATTTAGATGTTAGATATTTCTCCAGGATTTTTACCAAAAAATATTCCAAAAAACAAATGTTTTGAAAAATATTCCTTTAATATTTTAACTAGAATTCCTCAAAATAAAAAAAATACGCCCTTCTGCGCCTTACTTTGATACCCTTGCTAAAAACGGGCAACTGCATCGTTATTCTGCGACCCGGATAGTTTTTCGGATACTTTTCATATATATCATCTCACGGAACACCAATACATTACGTCTGGGGCAAACCTGGCCTATGCTGTGGGCTCATAATAACGATAAAACAGAGCATATTTAATTCCCAGAGGAAGGCGCAATATAGCGACCGAAACGTTGGATGGATGCTTAAGAATCCGTTTTTGAGTTATTCATCCAAAGACAGAACGCCATAATCTCCCAACATAATCATCAACAGTCGAAATTCTGAGATTGTAGTACCAGAAAGTTCTTTAAAAATATTCCGGCCTCCAACCTTCGTAACGTTCGTATGTTTTACGCAAAATCGGTTTACGTGCTTTTTTGTACGTCCAAAATTGAGATAAACCATGATCATTGCTCTGAATTTTCTGTAAGTTTCCGAATAGACGCATGTAAGGACTGTTCATTAAAGAAAGTGGACACCTGTTTTTCAATAGAAAATATTTATTTTCGAACAAATTCATAAGTTTATTTTTTATATAAGACAATCAACATACATGTGGCCGAATTCACGTGAGTTTGAACATTTACTTCGCATTTCTGAAGAACGCTCAGACTTTCCTCTTGATACCTCCCATTAGATTCTGCACAACTTTCTCCGTAACCTTTCGTTGTGCCGCAGACCAAATTTTCTTGAAACAATCAACAAATCTTGAAACAATCAACAAATCTTGAAACAATCAACAAATCTGCCATCTTTTTTGAGATGCCGCCTAATTATTGTCCAGTATATTTTCACAGGACGCAGTTCAGCCATTTTTCGACAAAATCGACTTTTTCCGTCTTGAACATCTCTAGTGTAGAAGAAGCGTAATAAGCGGATGTCAGATCTGGCCAAAACAATAGAGGATCCGTATGTTTTCGATAGCTGGGTAGAAGTAGTTTTTTGATGCATTCCTTTATGTTATTTTTACCGTTAATTGTTCCTGTGGTGAAATACGAAGAACTGTTTAAGCCGCAGGAGCAATTGGCTTGCCACACCAAAAACTTTTTCCCATTTTTTTTGGTTCTGATGTACCCTACATCATCCAGCACATCTGTCCCCTGCTCAGCGTTGAAAAATTGCGGTCCCGGAAGTGTATTAGTATGCCAATTCTTGAAACAACAACTTTTTGGAACACTATTTGTGCAGAATTTATCTGCTAGTCTTTAAGCTAACCCAACCCATCGCTCAATATTTCTCACTTTTTTCCGTTTTCTTTGAATGTGTTGCCGAAGTGAACAATGTTTTTACACACTGAGCAAAAATTCACAATTTTTTGTTTAGTTTTAACTCTAAACTATTGGTAAACAGATGTCCACTTTCTTTAATGAACAGTCCTTAATGTTCAGTTCAGTTCGAGAAAACAACGAAGGCTAATCAATGATAGATCCTGGATATTGTTCTTTCTGCTGTTAGATGGCTAGGCTATACTGCTCAAAAAGAAACTTATATGGCTAAATATATACATATGAATTATAGGGTAGGTAATCAAAATTTGAACCAAATAGCGGCTTTCTGAAGTAGTGCAAATTGTGCAATAGTGCAAAGTGATTTTTTCTCCCACATGGAAATAATTTACTACGGCAAAATCGTATGTACATGAAAGCCACGGGTATAAACTTTCTGTAAAATGGTAAAAAGTTTGTATTCGCACCGAATTTCATTGAAATATTTGATTTTTCATCAACAATGATTTTAATCTTAATTTGAACCATCGTAATCATAATTTGAATCAATTTTAATCTTAATTTGAACTACTGGCGGCAGCAGCTCGAGCAACTCACAAAACAGCCAATTCCATGCTAAACAATGAAACATCACATGAATCACATGAATAGGTATGAGAATTACTATTTTTCATTAGGAAGTGGAATCTCAACTTCTTTAGGAATTTGGAAACTAAATTTGGATTTTTTCATCCCCCAAGAGTAAACAAAGCAACCACTAGCGCAATCTACAGGCCAACACTAGAAGCTCACCCCCGTTTACTAGTTCAAATTTAGATTACAAATGGTTCAACTTAAGATAACATTCTCCAAGTAAGAATCACTTAAATTTGATAATTTTATGACAAATTATGCGGAATATTAATCGGTTGATCGATTCTACGATAAATAAGCTTTCATTTGACGTGTTCACATATTGCGTGTGATACAATGAATGAGCTGTACGAGTGCACCGAAAATGTGCTTTCTCTTGGGGGAAATGGGTGAAATCACAGTGATTTTTCAAATGCCTCTTTTCCATGACAAAAACGCTTTTTTCAATGCTTTTAAAGTCCATGTTATCAGGTTATATTATGGAAAGCTGTTTAAAATCTTTTTCGGGACAATATTTGCCTGAAAAGTACGTCGTTTTAATGAATTTCGAAATGGTTCAAATTAAGATTACAAATTGACTAGTTCAAAGTTTGATTTCTTACCCTACAACACATCAGACTCTTCAGCATTCAAGTGGGTGTCAAATGCTATTTCATGCTGCATCATGTTGCAATAAGGCCTTTTTTATAATAAACATCTGGTTGTGTAATTCACTACAAAATGTGGATAGTCCATATATTCATTGTTGATTGAATGAACGTAATACTTCATTAGTAAGCTATCTAGCTTTACCTTGCGTACTTGTCTTTTTGTTAATAGTCATCGGAGCTAAAGCATAATCACTGACGACAACGGGTAATAAAAAGTTTTCGTCACTGAGTCAGTAGCTGTTGAATATTTTTCTTCAAACGCCGCCAGTCAGTTTGCTGGTCGCGACGAAAAAGTTTTACCGTTTCTCTTTTTGGCATTTTCGTTGAGTAGCTTGCACCGAACAGGACAGGCGAACGAATAATGGCTAATCAGAAAAAAAATGCAAAAATGAAACACGCCTTCATGTGGTATCGAACCAAAACCTTCAGATTGGCGGCACAACAAGCAAACCATCAGAGCTATTTCAACAGCTCCGACAGACTGAGGCTAAATTGTCAATAAAAGCTTGAATAGTTCACTTTTCGTCTGCCATGTGACGAAAACTTGTTCATTTTTCGTCGTTGCAAAAGGAGACAAAAGAGAATGACGAAAACTATAGCTCCCTATCGGTTCATCCTTGTCGTGGTTTCTTTGTCGGTTGCTGATGATGATGCAAGTGACGGAGTTTTATTTTCTGATGAACTTTTTTTTAATTTATCGTCGTTGGTCGGTGACAAAGCAGATGGTTACCAACCCTGCTTGTCTTTGCAATATTCTGTTTTTCTAAATTATCTCGGAAACTGGCAACACTGCATAGTGTCAAACATCGACCAACGCGGGTTTGAGATTAAATATTGCATTCGAATGTTCAGTCAAGATTATGTAGATATCAAGTGACTTCTTTAGCGTCACTGTATAACACAGAATTCCTGTAGTAACTGGCAACACTGGTAATGTTCATATTCAAATAAAGCTGATTGTATCAAACCTGCTAGATTGACAATTCGAATGTTTGGTAGTGTTATAGTTCCACTCAACGAACTAAAATAAGTTGCATAATGACAATACAAAAATTCTGTTCTTGTAGGCAACACTGGTCATGCAGATTCCGTCAAGGCGAAACTGGATGCATATTCTTATTTTATGGTTTTTGATTTTTTTTTTAAATAGAGGAGCAATATTTTCAAAATCGGTTTCCATACATATTTAAAAGAAGGATCAAGATATCTCCTGATTTTTATCTTGGTAGAAAATGTTTATCAGTTTTCCAGAAATTTTGTTATCATATATATATAAAAAAATACTAAAAAAAATGTGGCACTGCACCTTAAATATGTCTCAGATCCGGTGTAAGATATGCTATTCGAAAGTTTCAAATGACGAATATCATCTCGTTTTTTTTGACGCAATTCCAGAGTCCTTCTCAACACCAAATCATAAACGTCATTCTCAATGCTGCCATTAGGCGCACATTACATAAAGCTCCCAGCAGATGCGCGCAAATCATCAAGAAAACTTCCACTGTCCGAAAAAAAACATGCGCCACGATATTAATTAAATCATGTCTGATTGCTTTCGTCTCGCTTATTCGATCCCACTATGTGCTCGGAAGTTGGAAAATTTCCATCAATGGTTACTCCTTTACTCACATTCTCGTCGGTTCCGCCAGTTCCTCAGTTGAAAGTTCCAGCAGAAAAATGCAAAAAAAAAAAAAAACGTGGAAAAGACCCCGCCATTCCTTTTGATAGTTATCACCATATTAAACTGATTCCTTACTGTATATTCCGTTTACAGGCTACAGAAACAAAAAATAAAAACACAAACAACGGCCGCGCCACAGTCACTAGTGCCAGTCTGTGTGTGTATGTTGTGTTGTCCAATAAATTTAATTAAAGTAAACACATCACGAGCAGCAACACCAGCAGTAGCAGGGTCTGAGACTTAGCATCTAGCAGCTGCTCGCCACACAGGAGCAAGTAGGAAGTGCGCAGCAAGCAGCCAAACCAAAACTCCGAAAAAAAAAGTGATCCAAGAAGTAAAAATTCCAATCCGGAGGAGCAGAAGTGCTGTTGTTTTGCGCAGAAAGGAAAAAAAAGTGAAAGGAAGCAACAGTAAGGCAACGACGGAATGCAACCGGCAGCAACAGCCGCAACAACAACAACAACAACAACGGCACAGGAGAAAAGTTGAAAACAATCGTTTCAGTTTCAAGTTTCCTTCCAAGGGGCTCCTAGAGATCGCTCGTTCGTGTAAGAAGCTGGTTATAGAGCGCAGCTTGTTGCATCCGACGACAGGGCTGTATGTGCGCAGTCAGTGTATGTGTGTTTCGGTGGGAAAATTTCTTTCGAGGAGGAGAGTTTTTCAGCAATTCGTGAGAGTGTTGAAAAACGCACTTGTTTCTTTCTGCCACTGACTGACTGACTGGCTGAGGAACTGAGGTTTGAAGAGTAGGGTAAGTGTACCTCCGGTTGTGGACTTGGTGTTTCCTTGTTTGAACTTTCAATATGTGTCAGAAATATTTAGAAAGATTGTCGTGCCTTATCCAAAAATTGTGACCATGATTTGCTCTGTTATGGTATCAGGTATGCTTTGAGAACTTTTACGGAATTAGCTTTGAAAATTTTTTTGGTAATTATTAAGTCAACTCTTTCAAAATTTCTTCAGCAAATCCATTTTGATCAGGCAATTTCTTCGGTAATTTATTTTATTTTTTGATGTCCTCCGGCAATTTCTCCGATAATTTTATTCTACTTTTAGTTGAGCTTTTTTTTTTTGGAAATTCCTTCGTCATTTATTTCGACGTATTCTTTGTATTTTATGCGTCAATATCATTGAAAATTTCTTCGGAAATTTCTTTGGAAATTGATCCGGCAATTTCTTTAAGATTTCCTTCGGCGATTTCTTTGGCAATTTCTTCAGCAATGTCTTCAACAATTTCAAAAGCAACTTATTTATCGAACAATTTCCTAGCGGTATTCCCTCGACAATCAATTTGGAAATTTCTCCAAATTTTAGTTTTTAACTGGAAAAACTAAATGTAATTATTTTTGAAAATTCTCAGAAATTTCTGTCAAAAATTCTTTTGGGAATTTCTTAAGCAATTGCTTCGAAAATTCCGTAGGAAATTCCTCGGTGAGTTGATCTGGCCATTGTTTCAAAATTTCCTTCGTGATCTTTAGGAATTTCGACAATGTCTTTGCAATTTATACAGTGTCGGACAAAACAATAAGACCACCAGCCATTTTTCATACAAAATGGTCAAGTTCGACGATGTGATGCTCGGTTTATAGTGAACCAATTTGGCTGAAATTTTGACAGTCGCCATCAAGTTACGTGAATTTTGATTTGTATTTAATTGAGTGAGTTCTGCTCACTACATCAAAAGTTACAGATATACGAAATGATATATGAGAGTATCTGATACTTGATGATTGATAAACAAGTACTAAGATTAAGGATGCCATTTAAACTTGGGGACATTTTTATTAAATTGACCACAAATATCCATCATAAAAATTTGGTGTCAGAATTTTGTCGTACCGGATATCTGTAACTTTGGAAGTAGTGAACAGAACTCAATCAATTTAATACAAATCAAAATTCCCGTAAATCCATGTCGGCTGCCAAAATTTCAGCCAAATCGGTTTACTAGAAACCGAGTACCATATCGTCAAACTTGACCATTTTATATGAAATAGGACCGGTGGTCTTATTATTTTGTCCGACACTGTATGTCTTTGGAGAAAAATTCAAATTTCTTTCAGTAATTCTTTTAGGAATTCCTTAAGCAATTGCTACGGAAATTTCGTCGGAGATTCCTTTGGCAGTTGGTCTGGCCATTCTTTGAAGATTTCCTTCGGGATACCTTAAGTCATTTCGACTATGTCTTTAGCAATTCCTTCTGCAGTTTATACATGATATCCTTTGTAAATTCTTCGGTGAGGTATTTTGGAAATTAAGATTTTTTTTTGGGAATTTCTCTAGATGATTATAAGGAAATTTCTTTGGGAATGCCACCAGCAACTCTTTTGGGATTCCCTTCGATATTTTTTAACGATTTCTTAGACATTCTCTTGGCATTTTTTTTCGAAGATCTGCAGCAATGCTTTTGGGGTTTCCTTCAGCTATTTCTTTGTGATATGGTTTGACAATTCCTTAGAAACCAATAGGACAGATCGGTGAAGTACTAGATTTGTAGTAATGAGCTGAATTTTAGTATGGTGAGAAGGTCAATTCTTCGTTTCTGCAATAAAATGGTGCAAAAAGCGTGGGTATTATGGTTCCATGCCTAATTTGATGCTGTTTGAGCAAAACTTTGGGCAACAGTGTTGTTATTTTCTCCATTTCTTGCAACATAAACAACATAGTTATCCAAAGTTTTGCTCAAACAGCATCAAATTAGGCAAGGAATCATAATACCCACGCTTTTTGTACCATTTCATTGCAGAAACAGAGAACTGACCTTCTCACCATACTAAAATTCAGCTCATTACTACAAATCTAGTACTACACCGAACGTGCCCCATTGGACAGTTTCTTTTGAAATTCAGCCGACAATTTATTTGGAAGTTATCAAGCAAACTATTCAGCCAGGACAAACAAATTTCTTAGGAATTTTCCTGGATTTTTTTTTTTTTGAGAATTCCTTCGGTTTCCCTTTTCAAATTTCTTCGTTACCTTATTCGAGAATTTCCTTATCAGTTCCTTTGAGAATTGTGCTCTTCTGTCTAACGTGGATGGTGAAAGGGAGAGCAGAACCAAATCTATCACTACAACAATGTAAATTCCCGTTGAAACTTTAGCTTAAAATATAGAAAAATAAATCTTTGATTCTCAACAATGCCTTCAACAATTTATTTATGGTTTCCTACGGCAATCGTTTTGGAAATTCCTCCGGTAATTTCTTGGATTTTTTTGGCAACTAATCTGGATGCGTTTTTGGCAATTTCTTCGGCATTTTCTTAAAAATCTGAAGCAATGCCTTTGTGGTTTCCTTCAGCACTTTCTTCGTGATATCGTTTGACTATTCCTTTGGAACTAATTAGACAGTTTCTTTTGAAATTTAGCCGATTTTTTTGGAAGTTATCAAGCAAATTATTCAGCCAGGACAAACTAATTCCTTGGGAATTTCCTTGTTTTTTTTTTGAGAATTCCTATGGTTTTCGTTTGGAAATGTCTTCGTTACCTTATTTGAAAATTTAACTAACAGTTCCTTTGAGAATTGTGCTCTTCGTTCTAACGTGGATGGTTAGAGGGAGAGCAGAACCAAATTGAGCACTAGAACAATGAAATGATTCTTAAGCTCTATCAACATGACCCCACCTACACAGTGGATCAAAGAACTGTAAATTCCCGTTGAAACTTTAGCTAAAATATAGAAGAATAAATCTTTGGTTTTCAACCATGCCTTCCGGTAATTTCTTGGATTTTTTCGGCAACTAATCTGAATGCGTTTTCGGCAATTACTTCGGCATTTTCTTAAAAAATATTTGTAGTAATTCGTTCGGGAATTTCATAGCATTTTTTTTCAGCAAATAGTGATTCCTACGTATTTTCGGTCAGATTTCTTTCCCAATCAAGCTGAGTTATATGCCCAAATTTCAAGCAATTTGGCCCACAAAAAACCCCATGACGAAGAGAACAAACTCGCCGATAATACCCTTTGTCACACTACTTTGTAAAAGCCTTAGGGGTGCCTCCTGTATTTTTTTTATATTATTTCGAAACATGCTTTGGAAAATTCTTCGGAAATTCCATTGGGCTTTGGCTTTGGAAATTCCTACTGTAATTCCATTGACATTTCCCGCCTCTATGATCTCTGTCAGCAACGAAACTTGGGAACTCGCCAAAGCATTAAGGATGAGATTTCTAAGGTTATAACAACCTTAATTCCGACAGAAATTTCCAAATAAATTTTCACAGGAACTAAAGTTGATTGAGAAAGAAATTATCCCAAGTCGAAATCATATGCATTTTAAGAAAATTATCGACAAAATTTCCAAACGAATTACCGATGGAATTCCTATAAAAAAAAAAGTTGAAGGGAGGAATCTCAAGTTGCCGCATAAATTTCTAAAGAATTGGTCGAAGGCTTTTCTAATAAATTCCCCAAGGAACGTCCAAATAAGTCAAAACACCGAAGAAATTTCAAAGGAATTACCTAAGTAGTTAGCTGCAAAAAATGCTGAAGTAAATCCCAATTGCTAAATCAGTTTTTTATAGAAAATTCATGGGAATCGCTAGAAAAATGCTTAGAGCATTTGCTGAAGGAATTTGCCAAAAGAATTTTCAAAGAAATTTACTAATCCATCCCCGAGGGAATTGCAGAAGAAGTTTTTAAAAGCAATTACCAATGAAAACCAGAAACAAATTGCAGAAGAACTTCCCCAATGCATTGCTGAAGGATTTTATACAAACATTTCCGAAGGAATCGTTAATGAAATTTTATAATAATTTCTGGAAAAGTTTCTACAGGAATTAAACGAAGAAATTTCCAAAGAGATTGCTTGAGAATTGCATGAAAGAATTTCCGAATACATTTCTGAAGAAACTTTCAAAGGAAGTACCGAAAAATTTCCAAACGAAAAAGAAATTTTCAAAGTATTTTCCAATTTAATTTAGAAAACGTCCTGAAAAAATTGCCAAAACAATTCTACGAGCAATTGCTTGAGTAATTCCCAGATAACAAAAGTTATTTTCAAAGTAATTGTTGAAGACATTCTTAAAGATTTTCGAGAATATTTCTAAAAAAATGCTGAAGGAATTTCCACAAAAATTACAAAAAAAAATCAGAAAGAATTTATCGAAAAAACCCAGACGACACATCCAAATTGGTCTACTCGCGACTGATTCTGTTAGAGCAGAGTGTTATGAGTTAGATTTGCTCTGTAGCAGATACCATGAAGGTTGGACGATTGTGTTTGTTAAGAAAACCAAGATCTGTACTACCTAAGGTTGAAGAAGTCGTCATCGATGTTATCGTCATCATTGAAAATGCAAAAGCAGTTTTCTCGTTCAAAACTGAAATGTTTGCATCGAAAATGAATTCACTGTTCTTTGATTTTCACCCGCAACACAATGAATATATTAACACTATGAAAACTTCAGTTTTGAACGAGAATACTGTTTTCGCATTCTCGATGACAACGAATATATCAATGATGACTTCTTCCCATCAAAGTGTTCCATCAAACTGGAACCTCTCAAATCAATGTCTAAGCTTCCTCAGAAGATATGATGAGAATTATCATCACTGCCATCAATTAACGGAAGGCCTTTTGAAGTCCATTATGCGATGAGCATTCGTAGAAGATGGTTCGTCATGCGGAAAATATACGAACATTATATGTGTATTCTGTTGAGATCTCCACCAGACACATTAATGTGACAGCAGGCACATCTCTGGTGGTTAGTTCAGAAACGAGTATAGCTGTGAATGCGTTGTTGACAAGCACGCATGCTCGAGGCATGACACGCAAGTTTGCCATTTCATGTTTACTAGAAATAGCAAACACTGGGTTCACACATATTCATAACCAAATTTAATGTGTAGTGTGCGTTTAAGTGAGAATTTAAAAGATGAAATTGTAAAAAAATTAAAAAAATGTTTTACTGGAAATGAGATTTGAACCCACAACTTCGTTTCATTAGTCTGGCGCTTTATCCAACTAAGTCACAAAACAAAGAAACGGTAAACGATATGTTCATCGTAGCTTCCAATTCAAAGCATATATTTTACAATTGAGATCTGTTTAATATTTTCTTATGAATTTTCTGAATGAATTTTTGAATACTTCTACGAATCATATATCATAACGTATGTTCAAACAAGGAACCGCCATATCCACAATAGGAAAATTTATTAAAACACCACTTTTTCCTCAAATTCCAAACAGGCCCCCAGAAAGCAGTCGAAAAAAAAAATAAAAACAACCTAAAGACACCGATCCTCGGTGCCGCATTCCGGCGGCAGTAATTGTGCGTCTTTAATGTTGCGGGCGCTTCTTTAGTAGTGCTTTACCGCAGGTGGTGATTTCTTTTAGTGAATCGTTCCAACAACCACAATAAAAAAAAGAAAAAAAAAACGAGAAAAAAGTGCGTCGTAGTGCGTTGCGTTCAAAGTAGTAGCCTGCCGTTGCTGTATTGCGTAAGCGTAAGCGAAGAAAAACTGCCGGGCCCGGCCGAAAGTGAAATCCAATTTTATTGCCCCCAGGAAGAGGCAATCGAGAGAATCAAAAAGAAGAAGAAAACAAGTTCAACGAAGCAAACCAAACCAAGGACCGAGTGTCCCTGTCCTGTCCATTGCATTGCATTGCCGCCCGAATAGTTGTGGAGCCGCCCGAAATATTGGCCTCCTTCGAAACGCGGTGGTGGTGCTGGGTGTGTGCGTGCGTACGTGTGAGTGTTTAGGTTTGTAACCGATAGTGAACGGCTAAAGGCTCAGAAGTGTAGAAAGCCGCCGCTGCCCCCCGAAAGTGAGTGCGGTTACGTGTTCCATGTTAATAAATTGGAAATTGATTAGTGGTGGCAGAAGCCGCCGCCATCCAGTAGCAGCAAACCTATTCAGGTGGCAATACTAAAGTGATCCTAATCGTTGCACCGAGCCGCCGAGTTGTAAAACTGAAGGCTTGTGAGAGGAGTGTAGTGCATGGTTCAACCAACAACGGCAACGATTACGACAAATCCAAAGATAGCTGAGCAGTAAAATTCTACAGCGCCGTCCAGGGACCTGGTGCTGAGCGTGTCTGTGTGTGTGCTGTTATTGAACTTCGAAGGAGCGCAGGGTCTCGTCCGTGAGGCTGGACTTTTTTGATCACTTCATTTTGGAATTACGTAAGTTTTGGGTCGATTTTGGGGGTTTTAGGGTGGGCGTTTTGCGTATTGTGTGGAGGTATATAACAGGTTATTTCAAGGGAAGGTTTCAGGAATGCGGCAATTAGTTGGGATGGACCTTTTACGACCCAACCCATATGTGACATTTTGAGGGAACACATGTAATTTGATTGTATGCAGCTGATAATCCTTGGAAGTCCTGAATGAGGTCGAATAGTATACACTCTCCCGTTTTTTCATTGTAGCGAAAATTGCTTTTGAGAATAGCGATCAGCTTGTTGTGGTTGTGGATCGCCAATCCGGAGACGGCGGGTTCGATTCCCGTTCCGGTCGGGGAAATTTTCTCGACTCCCTGGGCATAGTGTATCATTGTCCTTGCCTCACAACATACAAATTCATGCAATGGCAGGCAAAGAAAGCCCTTCAAATAATAACTGTGGAAGTGCTCAAAAAACACTAAGTTGAAGAGATACCGGCCAAGTTCCAGTGGGAACGTAAAGCGTGTCTCGTTTTCGAAAAAAAAAATAATAAAGTGCTGATTTGAAAATAACTCAACGTAAGAAGGTTGATTGATTGATTTGTCTTTATTAGAGAGACTTTCAGAACGTATGAAGGATAAGTCATCACCAAAATCCTTCAGACCCATAAGTTTATCGTCCAGTATGTTGAAAATAATGGAAAACTACTGGGCGAGTATATCAAATCGTCATGTTTAGCTGAAAGCCCATTGAGCCAAAACCAATTTGCATATCATGAGAGCAAATCTTCTGTAACAGCACGTCATAAACTGGTTACAAAATTGGAAAGATCCTTTGAAGCAAAGCAGATTTCACTTGCTACGTTCTTTGATATTGAAGGAGCGTTCGATAACACAGCTTACGAGTCGTAAGTTACGACTCAATGAGGAATGCTATGTCACGACGTGATTTTGACAGATGCATTGTTGATTGGATTGGGGAAATGTTATCAAAAAGAGATATATCATCTTACCTTGGTAGCTCATTTATTACCGTTAGATCAGTTTAAACGTGTCCACAAGGAGGCGTTCTATCACCTCTATTGTGGTCTTCTATAGCTGATGATCTCCTCAAAAAACTGGAAGCACAGGGCTTTGAAATAATGCTTCGCAGATACCATAGTCATGCTAGTTCGTGGTAATTATGACAACGTTATTACAAACCGAATGCAAACTGCCTTAAATTTAGTCTCCTCGTGGTGCGATAAGGAAGGCCTAAACATAAATCTTTCTAAAACCACAACCATACCGTTTACACAACGGAGACAATTATTCCAGTACTAACTTAACTCTCCTAACTCTACTTTGGCATGAGGGTCATTTTTTACCCAAACTGTACATTACATCAGCGACCTGCTACCAACGTGATGCAAAAGGAAGGTTAAAATCAAAGTGTAGAATTAGCAAACGTTAAAGTACACAAAAAAAATTAAATAAAAAAAACGAAGGTTAAAATTGAAAGGAATTTATTTGGAACTTTCAAATACAGTCAACTTAGTCAAGTATCATGGAGTATATCTTGACAACAAACTTAATTGGAATCTACATCTTTAGCAGGTAGTTGATAAAGTTACATACAAGTTCTCTATGGATCAGTACGAAAATTTTTAGTGAAAAATTGGGATTGAAACCGAAAGTGATCCACTGGATTTACTCGGCAATTGTGAGACCCAGAGTTACCTATGCGTCACTGGTTTGGTGGCTCAAAACAAATTAAAGATTAGCACAAAAGAAGCTGGAAAAACTGCACAGATTAGCTACTTACTCTTTCAATTACTGGTGCAATGCGAAGTACCTCGTCTAAAGCGCTTGACACTTTACTTCACTGGAAGACGGTGCGGCTGCATCATTTTGTTCAATTAAAAGCAGCAAAGAGTGCATTGAAGCTCCAAAGAACTACACAACTCTTCGAGGGTGACCTAAGAGGTCATCTCAATGTTTTGAAAACAATTAGTGTCAGCTCTCTAATCGTAAAAAAGTGATTGGATGAGCGAAAAATATAATTTTGAACGCTCTTTTGAAGTGATTAAACCTGTGCGAAATCAGTGGACAAATGGTGGCCCAGAACTACACCCAGTATCAATCGTATTGTACACTGATCGTTCGAAATTGAACGATAAAGTAGGCTCAGGAGTGACCGAAATCAACATATCAATCCCTATGGGCAAATGGCCTACACAGTTTTTCAAGCTGAAATACAGGCGAATGAGCGATTCTAAAATGCAGTAATATTCGCTTATGCAGAAACTACAGACATTAAAAAATTTGCATTATGTCTGATAGGCAAGCAGCTCTAAATCAGTGATCCTCAGCCTTACCGTCTTCGCGGGCCTAAATTGAATTTAAGAAAGATACTGCGGGCCGCTATTCATCGGTCGTTCATGAGAAATTTTAATGGAATCTGTGCATAATTTATAACTGAAATTTCAGGGGTTTTGGAAGAATTTTCAAAAAAATGGCTAGGGTAGATGTATAAAAAAATTTTAATTTAATTTTTTTTTTGATTTTCTTAGGAAGCTTTAGTTGGAAATGTTGAGAAAATTCGTTTCCAGCTGGCTCCAGAGAATAAAAAAAGAAAAATCCAGAAAAAATGTACACAGATTTTATAAATTTATATTTCCTCAAATTATTGTAGGGGTAATTTCTAACTGAACTCTTTAAAGATTTTATTACGAAATTCTGAGACATTTCCTTAAAAATGTTATAATATACTTCTTAAGTATGCTTTTGCAAAGTTTTGAATTAATATGTTGTAGAAATGTCTGGAAGTATTGCTAGATAACATCTTGCAGAATCCTTGATTTTATTTAGTGGAATTCAGATATCTAATTTTGGGAATACCGAAATTTAAAAAGACAGTTATAATTTCAGGAATAATTTTTGGAGCAGATAAAGTTGCTCAATGTATCTTTGATTTTTTTTAACGAACTTTGAAGATATAAACATATATCATATAATCATATATAAACATATGTTCATAATCCGTTCCAGTAGTATATTGTAAACAAGTAAGCAAAACTCAGTATTTTGAGAAAAGTCATTTTTATGTCCTTATTTATTCATATTTGACTATACTGAAACAGAAAAGTTTTTAAGTTTATTCATATGGAAAAATATTCACGAATAATATAGTAGTTCAGTGGTTGATAGTCATTCTCATGCAAGTTTCAAGATAAGGCAAAATTTCAGATTGTCATTATAAATCCTACCAGCGGGCCACATTCTAATTTATTTCAAAATCAGTTCGCGGGCCGCACAAAACCTACTGGAGGGCCGCATGCGGCCCGCGGGCCGCAGTTTGGTGACCACTGCTCTAAATGCTTTGAAATCAGCAACATGCACGTCTAAAAAATGTTTGGAAGTGTATTCAGTCACTTCAACAACTAGCTTGCCGCAATTAGGTGAAGGGTTCCAGTTCCAGAGAGCTATGGAATTGAAGGAAACGAACAAGTCGATATGTTAGAAAGACTTTGATCGTCTCATCAATTCATAGGACCAGAACCATTTTATCTGGTTGTTCTCTCATGGAGTTTAAAATATGGGAACATGAGAAAATAAAATCCAATTGAGAAAACATCAAACGTAACATTTCGTAAAGCCGGACGTTTCAAACACTCGAATGTTTTAAAGCTTCCTAAAAAAGAGTTCTTTTACTTGCCTTCTTACTGGTCGTTGTTCGAGCCTGTATCATCTAAAGTTAATTGGAAAATTTCAAGGTTTTTCGAAGCAATATTTATGTCAATGTTTCTTAGGAAAAGGAGATAGAATTTAAAGAATGTATTTTGAAAACATTCGGCGAAATTGGTGTAGATAACACTGATTCAACTATATATTTAAATTTATATAAGAATTGCTTCACATTTTTTTTGTTTTTTTTTTCAGCGAAGAATCTTTCATTATTCAAATCGAAATTTGCGAAAAAGGTATAATTAATTTGAATAATTCTAACAGAGTGTCATACATGAATTCTGACAAAATTGCCCTGGCGCAGAAATGTTTTCAAGATTTCTGTTTTGAAGAAAAAAAAACTCTGAGTATCACATAAGATCTTAGGAGGTAATGACTGTTTAAGACGGAACAAGAAACAGCATTTTAATTAATCATCTAAAGAGCAAATTTTCAGTAATACCAATCCGTGTGGTCAACTATGATTTTCAAATAACTCAACGTAGATATGAACAGATGGGTAAATTATTGCTGTATTTGTGTCATTAATTTGCTAGGTAGCTTAGTTGGTAAAGTACTTGTCTAGTGTATAAGAGTCGTGAGTTCAAATCTTACCTGAGCTGTGATTTTTTTTTCTTAAATCAACCAATAGTTTACCCGTCTGAACCTTTGTACTTTTTTTCCACGTTGGGTATATAAATCACTGCGACCAGTTTTAGATCTATTGTGACAAATGCCCCAGTTCTATTTTGCTCTTTAAGAGCTGAATCTCAGATAAAATTCAGAAACTAAGCTAAGTATGCAGGAGCTCCGGATAACTCCCTAGAGGCATCCCTAAAGGAATTCCTGGAGCATTTCCTGAAAAATCATTGAATGAATTTCTGCTGCAATCTTTCAAGTAGCGTTGGGCAATTTTGAATCGATGTACGCAACATCGATGTTTTTGTTCCGATTAATCGATTTTTTTGAATCGATGTTGAGGCCCCACAAAATCGACCGAATCGATTTTTTACATTCGATTTTTCTTTCGATTCAAAAATATGAAATTTCTTTTTTTTAGAATGATTCTGAATAGATTCAGAACCTTTTTTTTTTTTTGAGAATGTCTCTCCGAATTATAGATGAATGTTTCTTAATAATGGGGAAGATCTCCTCTTAGGATCCCTCACAGGGTTATGAGGCAATATCTGGGGATTCTAATGGGTTGTCTTTCAACACTGCAGGAGAATTTCTCTCAGGATTCTAAGAGAATCCCTCGCAGGATTCAGGAGGAATCTGTCAGGGAGTTCTGGGGATATCCGTCTAAGCATGCTGGGAGAATCCCGAGGAAAAACTTCTCTTCTTCTGGGAGAATCCATCTTGGGTATCTGAAGAAATCGCTCAGGATTCTGGAAGAATTCTTCAAAAGATTATGAGAGAATCCTTGTCAGAAAACTGGAGAAAACTCCCCCAGAATTCTAGGGAAATCCTTAATAGAATTCAGAGAGAATTCCTATTTGAAAAGTTTTTATCTTTTTTTCTGGGATAAGGTCTCTCAGGATGCTGGTGTGTTAATTTTCAGCATTTTGGAGGAATCTCTCACAGAATTTTAGAGGAAACCTCAGAATTATGGAAGAGTCCCTTTAAAAATTCCGGAGGATTTTTTCTCAACCGTATCATATGGGAATACCTATCAGAATTCTAGGAAATTTCTGGATTCTAAGACAATTCATTTTGGGGCATTCCCTACCAAGGTTCAAATCCCTTTCAGGATTATAAGAAATTTCTGGATGGTCTGGGCTGATTCCTCTAAGGATTCTGGAAGACCCGCACTAAGGATCCCGCTCAGAATTCTGATGAAATCTTTCTCTCAATTCTCTCAATTCCTCTCAAAATTCTGAGGAATATTCCCTAGGATTCTGGGGAAATCCCACACAGGATCACTAGAATCCTTCTCAGGATTCTGCATAAGATTCTTTTAAGATTCTAGGGGAATATCACTAAGTATTCTGCAGGTACTATTCCCCAGATTCTCAGAAAATTCGGACTTTCTGGAGTAATCCCCATCAGGATTCTGGGGAAATTTCTCTCAAGACTCTGGGGAATTTGTCTCATGATTCTGGAGACATCTTTGGGATTCTGGGGCTTTATTTTTCAAGATTCTAGGGCAATTTTTTTCAGAATTATTAATTATTGAAGAATCTCTCACGATATTCTGGGCAGAATTCTCTAGAGAAATTTGGATTTTGGAGAATCCCTCGCGTAGATTTTTAAAGAAATCCTTTTCAGCATTCTACGAGAATCCCAGTAGAATTTTGTTTTCTGTGTTCTGGAACAGTTGCTCCCAAGAAATTCCTTTCTGGGTTCTGAGAGAATCCCTCTTAGTATTTAATCAGGGAAAATCCTGGACAAGATTATGGGGATATTTTCTTGAGATTCTGTTGTAATAGTTTAAAGTATTTTTAATTCTAAATTCTAGAGAAATCACTCTCAGAATTCTCAGACAATCCATTTTGGAAGTTTGGGGGAGTCCTTTAAAAAATTCTAGGGAAATGTCTTTCAGGAATTTGCGTTATTTTTTTTTTGTTTTATGTGAGAATTCCTTTCAGAATTCCAGAGAATCCCTCTGAGGATGCTGGGGAAGTCCATTCTAGAAGTTTTCGTAATCTCTTCCAGAGATAATCCTTATCAGATTTTCGGAAAAGTCTCTCTTAGGTTTCTAGATATATTTCTCTCAAGAATCTGGAATTACCCCTCTTATGATTCCTCTCAAGATGCTGGGGAATCACTCGTAGAATTCTGAGGAATACATTTCGGGATTCTGGCAGAATTATTCTCAGAATTCTAATGGATTCCACCCAGGATGTTTTGGGAATTCTGGGAGAATACTTAAAATGATTCTGGAGGAATTCTTCTCAAGATTCTGGGTCCTATCTCCCAGAATTCTGTGAGAGTATATCTCAAGTTTCTTTGTCATTCCTGCCCAGTACTTTGAGGGAACCTTTCTCGGGATCCTGGAGTAATCCTTCTTAGGCTACCCTTTTCAGGATTCAGGGTAATTTCTTTTAAGTTTCTTGGGGAACTATCCTAGGAATCCGAACATCTTTTTTTGTGAGAATCTCTCTCAGTATTCTAGATGAATTTATCTCAAGAATGTGGAAGAACCGCTTTTGGAATTCCTCTCAGAATTCTGGGAGAATTTATTTATTTAAGGATTCTGGGATAATCCTATTCAGGGTTCTAAGATAATCCCTCTTAGGATTCTGGAAACTTTTGGGAGAACCCCAAGGGAAACCTTATCTTAGGATTCTGAGATAATCTATCACAGGATGCTGGGAGAATTCCTCTCATGACTCTCAGGCAATCCGTCTCGGGTAATCTCTCTCAGGATTCTAGGAAAATCCTTAATAAAACTCAGAAAGAATTCCTAAAGATACCGGAAGTCTTTTTTTTTTTCTAGATAATGTCGCTCAGGATTTTTGGTGTATTTTCAGCATTCTGAAGAAATCTCTCTCATAATTCTAGAGTAATTCCTTGGGAATCTCAGGATCTCAGGATTTTTCTTTCGATTCAAAATTATTAATATCATTTGTTTTAGAATGCACTGTCTCAACGTTATATCCATTTTCATATCGGATTCTCGAAGTGTTTGATGTGCAATCTCAAATTTTGATATTGAATTTATTAAATAAAACATGCCATAAATAAACTACATGCAGCAAACGAATTATTTTATAGTTTTGTAATATTTCATAATATCGAATCGATGTGAAAACATCGATTCAAAGCATTCGATTAAATCGGTGAATCGATTCTGCTGATACGATTCGAATCGATTCACAAAAATCGATGTCTCAGCCAGATTTGCCCAATGCTACTTTCAAGCAATCTTTGTTAGGATATCCGATGAAATTGCTTGAGAAATATAATAGGGAGGAATTCCTGATAAAAGTACTGGGGAAATATCTGGAACAGCTTCAGGAGGAATCACATCAATCAATGGGTTAATAAATTTCAGGACAATTTCCAACAATAATTTTCAAAAGAATTTCAGAAGCAATACCAAGAAATTGTCATACAAGGATACCAAGAAGTAACCCTGGAAAAATTCCAAGAGAAACCCCAGGGAAATTCATACAAGATGCCCACTTGGGAAATCTAATAGAGGAATCCAGGAGTAACCTCTACTCTCTAGAGGAATTCCTATATGAGGGGAATTCTCGCTGAGACCGGCCCACTATTTACACCTTGTCTTCAAAAATGTTTAAGGTGCCGATTTTCTGAAAGCCCTCGCTAAAAAAGTAAGAAAAATGCTAAAAAAGATAAAAAAGATAACTTTTGATAGAAAAAAAAAGACATCTCTAATTTTTTGATATGTTATGTATAAATGTCTCAGCTTTCAATTGATGCAAAAATTTGGTTGCCCTCATGGTGAAAAACATGTTTTGGTATAAAAATCCAAGATGGCGGCCAAAATCAATATGGCCGACCCAACTTTTTATTATTGTAAATAGTAGCTCTATCTTTCCTCTTTTGAACAACAATTCGTTTTGAGGTGTGTTTTGGAGAAACTTTCGAGTTGTAACGGTTTAAATGAGCCACCATTTGACAAAAATCGAGGGGTCTGCAAAAATGGTTGTGGCTCTAACTAACCGGGGGTCCATCAATTTGAGTAACCAAATGCATTTTTCTTACTTTTTTAGCGTGGGCTTTCAGAAAATCGGCACCTTAAACATTTTTGAAGACAAGGTGTAAATAGTGGGCCGGTCTCAGCGAGAATTACCCATGAATAACAACTGAACGCGTTAATATAGGAACATTTTAAGAAATTCCTAGAAGGAATTCTAAGAGGAATTCTTGAAAAAATCCCTAGGAAAATAGTAAGATTTATTTCGGCTCCAGCACACGTTCTTCTCCATTTGGGAAACCATTCGAAGATTTATTCATGGATGAATTCACGCAGTAATTCATAAACCTAGAAATTATCGTAGAAAAATCTACTGAAATCTCTGAATACATCACTAGAGGAGTTCCTTAGAAATTACTAGATAAAATCCTGCAGAAATACCAGCAAATGTTCCTGAAGGAATCCCTGGGGGAATCATAAACAATTGTTGGGGATTTTTTTCTGCATTAACGAGATTTTTAGCCCTAGGCTAGTTCATCTCGGTACCCACGCTTTACTTCCCTTCCGAAGGAAGAACTCACAGTTGGCGAGTTTGTCGGGAGTGGGATTCGATCCCAGGTCCTCGGCGTGATAGCCAAGTGTTCTAACCATCGCACCAGGTCCGCTCCCTTTCTTAGGGAAATATCTGAAATGGTTCTTATAGACATTTCCAGAAAAAAATTTTGAGGAACATCAGCAGAAGTTCTACAGGGGATAGACAAAATGATCGGGATAAGCCAAATTATCAATTTAAAAAAAATGGTCAAACAGCTGTAACTTTTTCGAAAGTGCATCGAAAAATCTTAAAATTTTACTGTAAGTTGATCAACTAATTGTGTATCAATGGTCCAATTTTGGTAAAGATCGGGCAATTCTACATGAAGTTAGAAAGATTCTAGAAAAAATCAAAATTATTCGATAGCCAACTTTGAACTGTTATATCTCCGGATTCAATGAACCAAATGCAATGCAATTTTGAGTGTTCAAGACTTATATGATTAGCTTTGAAAAACTTTTGACATTACCTAAAATTGTTCACACGGAATAAAATTTTAGCGTTTAGATTATTTTTCTGGTATAACACCAAATTATCGAAAATTTCAACATCGCTTCAAAATTCGAGATGGTAATTATAGTTTATTTGAATTCCGTCAAATTGACTTTAATATGAATATGTTTTGAAAGGAAGAAACACAATAACCGGCAATAAATTTGAAATGTAATGGAAAGAATATCAAAATTAGACCAATTTACTAAAAAAAATCATAAAATAAAAGAAATTGCCGTAACTTTTTTTCTTGTTAATAATTTCAAGTTTAGTTGAGCTTTTTTCAAAGCTTATTATATGAGTCATAAACGCTCAAAAGTTCATTGCGCTCCGTTCATTGAATCCGGAGGTATAACAATTCAAAATTTGCCATCGGATACTTTTGACTTTTTCTAGAATATTTCTAACTTCATGTAGAATTGCCCAATCTTTCCCACAATTGGACCACTGATACACAACTAGTTGCTCAACTTACAGTAAAAATTTTAGATTTTTCGATGCACTTTTCAAAAAGTTACAGCTGTTTGACCATTTTATGAAAATGGAAAATTTTGCCTGTCCCGATCATTTTGTCTATCCCCTGTATATACAGTATCGGACACTAAAAATGCACCAAAGCCGTTTTCCCATACAAAATAGTCAACTATAGATTCCCATATCTCAGTTATTTCTCAACCGATTGTTTTCATTTTTCTGTGACGAACTACAAAACATTTCAATTTTCAAATACTATTGAAAAAGTTTGATGATAACTATTGATACAAAAGTTACAGATAGGTTGAATTTTGACAATAAAAATGCACCAAGTCAAAAAGTTTCATAGCAAAAAATGGTTACGTCATATCATTTTGGTGTCTTCGACAAATATGTTTCTTGTGTGATGACGAATACATTTGCTGAAGAGACGAACTTGATATGACTTCAGTATTTTTTGCTATACAACTTTTTGTCTTGGTGCATTTTTATTGTCAAAATTCAACCTATCTATAACTTTTGTATCAATAGTTATCGCCGATGTTTTTCAATAGTTTTTGAAAATTGAAATGTTTTGTAGTTCGTCACAGAAAAATGAAAACCATCGGTTGAGAAGTAGCTGAGATATGGCAATCTAAAGTTGACTATTTTGTATGGGAAAACGGCTTTGGTGCATTTTTATTGTCCGATACTGTACAAGGGATAATTCCAGAAGGAATTATTGGAGAAATCCTTGGAGAAATGTATGTGTGCAGTGCAAGTTGTCCCAAAAAGTTCAAGAAAAATTTATGTGTTTTATGTTAAATGGCATTACAAGAAGCTCCAACTCTCAAACTGCATTCAAAAACCACATAACGAGAGACCTTGAAAAAGGTCCAATACACGGGACCGAAACGTCGGGCTATGCCAAACTAGCCGTTTCAATGCTCTTAGACTGAGAAAGCCACAACAATTCAACATTTCCTCCCAGTCGTATACCTCCTTCAAATTTTTACTTTAAGTTCATCAACTAGTTGTGTATCAGTGATACAAATTTGGAAAAGATCGGGCTATTCTGCACGAAGTTAGAAAAATTCTAGAAATGGGTATAATTATCCTATAGATTACTGCACGAATTTATTCTGGCCTGCTTACTCTCACACGAAATTTGACGTTTGAGCGGTGTCGGCCCCTCTCAAACGTCAAATTTTCAGTTAGAGTAAGCAGGCCAGCATAAATTCATGTAGTGGACCATAGCCAACTTTGAGCTGTTATATCTCCAGATTCAATGAACCAAATGCAATGAAATTTTGATTATTTATGTATGACTCATATAATGAACTTTGAAAAACATTTGACTTGATTTGAAATTATTATATTAATACGAAAAAAAGTTATTGCGATTTAATTTATTCTATGTTTTTTTAGTAAATTTATCTATTTTTCATATGCATCCCATTACTTTTTCAATTTAATGCTGACCATTTGGTTGCTTTCTTTCGAAACATATCTAGATTCAAGTAAATTACAGGGAATTTAAATGAACTATAAATATTATCTAAAATTTTCAAACGATTATGAAGTTTTAGATAAATTGTTGTTATTTTAAAAAAATATTCTGATTGTTATAATTTTGTTTGTGTAGAAAATTTTATGTTTTGTCAAAAGTTTTGAATAGCTCATTATATAAGTCATAAATGATCAATATTTCATTAGATTCGGTTTGTTGAATCCGGAGTTATAACAGATCAAAGATGGCTATCGGATAATTATACCCTTTTCTAGAATCTTTATAACTTCATGTAGAATGGCCCGATCTTTTCCAAATTTGAACCACTGATACACAACTAGTTGATGAACTTACAGTAAAAATTTGAGAATATTCGATGCCCTTTTCGAAAAGTTACAGCTAGTTGAACATTTTTTGAAAATTGAAAATTTTACCTGTCCCAGTTATTTTAAGTATCCCCTGTATATGACCCGTATAAGCAAAAACCGCGTATAGATCATTTTCTCAGGTAGATGGAAAGAGTCTGACTGAATAAAATAGATCGGATAGGATCCCCAAGTGCATAAATCATTTTTTTTGTCCGTCTCAAATTTTGGAGGGGTAAAAACTCGATTCAGAGTTCTCTGTTTTCGCAGACATATTTTCCCTGATTTTACAATCCTACTGCGACGTAGGCCCAAGCCTCATCAATTTGCGAAATCTGCGATGCCGCACCTTAACTTCCTCTCATGATTAGTAAAACTCGGTGAATGAACAAACCTTCAAAAAGTCCATCCACCGGCAAACAACCCAAGTAATCCAACCGAAATAAGCCGATGTTTGAGAAGGGTCCACCGCACTTCATCACTTCATCGAGGTGCTTACCTAACGGAGCGCTTCCAAATCATCCGAAAGAAAAAAAAAAACCCTCTAGCAGCCAGCGCAACCAACGATCCTTGAAGCAATCGAGGACCAATTATCAAATTTATCAGCCGCTCTCGATTCGCATGGTTGACGAATATAGCGCGCACCGGTTTATCCACAGGCGCACTCGCACTCAAACTCGCACACTCACAGGAGAGCGAGGAGGGGAGTGTCAATGGTCCGCACTAATTAAATAGATTGAATTTTCATTGGTGGCACACACCGCACGGTTTGGGTTTCCGGTCCTTACCGCACTGAAGAAGAAGCCGAGGAAGAGGGATTCGATTGCGTTCCGCTCGAAAAGAGTTATTTTCTTTTAATTGCCGAACGATACGTTTCCCGATTTTGGGTTCCTTTGCCTTCGTCGTCATCGTCGTCGACGCGACTGTGCTGACTGCTGACCGTGGATCTTCCGCATCGTTTTTTTTTTTGTCAGCTTTTAGCTCTTCTGCTTCAGGAGGAGATCGCACGTCGCCGCCAGTGAAACGAAGTCAAGGGGAGTTTGCAAAACCGTTGATCTTGAATTGTGTATTTGGCGATTTTTTTTCGTTCGTTTCTCGTTATTTGCTTCAATCCGCGTGTTTTTGCGGAACATTGGGTTTGAAGACGACGGAATCCGCCACCAGCGTCGATGATTGTCGCGCGGCACAGTTTTGGAGATGTGATTTCTCGGAAAGAAACGACAAGGTATCTCGTCGCTATAATGAATGGTTTCACGCGTTTTAGATTTGGGTTCTCTACTAGGACGGTGAGAAAGTTTACGAGGCGTTGGCTTATGATGTTTGTCGTAAATCGCTGCTTTGAATGTATCTAGACTAATATGCGAAAAAGATGCAAACTTCAGCTTCTCGTCCATCCTACGCAATTTATTCATGCAAACTTATCTCGTTTACAGATAAAGGAGAGTCAGATATAACTGTTACTGGTAACAGATGTGTCTGTTTTGGTCACTTGCCGCTATAACTAAGTCAATTTCATACCAATGGGGCACGTTCGGTGTAGTACTAGATTTGTAGTAATGAGCTGAATTTTAGTATGGTGAGAAGGTCAGTTCTCTATTTCTGTAATGAAATGGTGTAAAAAGCGTGGGTATTATGTTTTCTTGTCTAATTTGATGCTGATTGAGCAAAACTTTGAATAACTATGTTGTTTATATTGCAAGAAATGGAGAAAACAACAACACTGTTGCTCAAAGTTTTGCTCAAACAGCATTAAATTAGGCAAGGAATCATAATACCCACGCTTTTTGCGCCATTTCACTGCAGAAACGGAGAATTGACCTTCTCACCATACTAAAATTCAGCTCATTACTACAAATCTAGTACTTCACCGATCTGTCCTATTGATTTGAATTTCTGTATAGTATAGCTACTGTACGTATCCCTCCCCCTGGATATTCAATCTTGACGCGATGGGAGGGCTTAACCCACTAGCATTTTAGCGCCAGTTTATTCTCCACTGCTTGGACTTTGAGCTAGATATATCTGGTTTACGAGTTGATCGCAAGTGAAGGAATCGGCCGTAAGTGCAGCTTGCATGGACCTAATCTTTGCATTCTGTAAATTTTCTCAAATTTAACAATAATTGTTGAATTTAATGTAACGCAAGAGTGGGTAGGGGAGGTCTCTGCGTTACACTCATCATTCATCACTTGAATTCGAAAGTACACAGGACAGGGGACGCTAGGATAAGTTGACTTACATACTTACAGATTAGGTAACGTTAACAATTAAATTTATTACCTTTAGAATATTCTGGACCCTAATCAGTCAAAACTGCTGATTTTAGAAATGAGTTTATATTTGTATTTCTTCTTTTTATAGGTTTTGTAGGGATGAATATATAGAAGTTGACAAATAATCTTATTCTTTTTAATTTTTGAAACAAAAATCAGCTGATTGAACTTTTTTGTTTTATATTCTAGACGGTATTATAACACTGACCAAAAAAGCAGGAGTTTTGTTACTTTTTTTTTAGGACTTAGGACGGTTGACAATCTAAAGGGTTACGGTGGATGTAATAATACTTCGAACTTAGATGATCACAGATATGCAGAAGACGACTAGACGAAATTAAGAACACAATTTGACACATTATAGACTATATTTCGACGTATAGGGTTTGACTGATTTCATTACAACATCGAATGGAAGCTCAAAAAGTGTTACCTAACACTAATATGAGAGTTATTTGGGGATGATGCTGGTGCTGTCAATGACCAACATCGGTTATTGACACTATTGGTAATCAGCTTGAAATAATTTTCAGAATGTATTGTAAAAAACTTAGGTTATTATTTGATTTATTGTTTAGAGATGCTGTCAGAAAACTAGTTGCTCATATCGGCTAAAAACGCTAGCTCTGGCAGCTGTCTCCGAATAATTTTCAAAAATATCAAACCTGGAAACATTAGCTATGACAAATTTTTTGCTCTTCTTTGTAATATTTCTCAGGAATAGTACCTTGAAGGCGTTAACATGTACAGCTTTTTTTTTCTCTGAATGTTGTCCAGTGATCTCGGATATTTTCGATTATTGAAATATTGTTCAATTACACAGCGCAACATTTTTTTGTCTCAAGAGCAAACTTATGTGTCTCCGAAGGATTTAGGGCCGCTGAATCCGAATCCGGGCTCAGATTTGCTCCAACACGTCACAATTTTGAGCTATACTTCAATTTATAGGGCAAAATATGCGATTTTGGGCTTTTTTGACTGCAAGCCATTAAGCAAGGAACTATTTTTTTTAATCAATCAAAAGGTTAATTGGTTTTTGAGTTATGATTTTTGGAAGAAAACTGTTCATATAGCACATCTGGACAGTTTTCGCAAAATTGGTCATAACACAGGAACGGAGAAAACCCACTTCTTGAAGATTTTTCAGAATATAGCATATTAAATTTCGTTTGAAAAATATTTTTTTGGGAATTTTTCCGAACTTTGAAAATAGTTTTTCCGACTTCCAAACGATTTTCCTCAACACTGAATTTTTTTTTTGGAAAACAATGTTTTTTTGATTACCGAGAAAATTGGCCAAAATGATTGGGATAGGCAACTTTTTTTTTCTCTCACAGAAAAGTTCAACATGCTGTAACTTTTCATAGAGTGCATCAAAATTTCTCAAAAGTGTTTGTCAACCTATTATATGTGCATCATTGGTACAAATCTTTCGCGAAGCTAGAACCGTTTTCGTAAAACACTATTTTTTAGACAACTAATTTTCGAGCTGTCATATCTCGGAAACCAGTGAACCGAGTTGAATGAAATTTTGAACGTTTATCAACACCTATTAATGCTTGAAAATTATTTAAAACATAGGTAAGGACTGTTCATTAAAGAAAGTGGACATCTGTTTACTAATAGTTTAGAGTTGAAACTGAACAAAGAAATGTGAATTTTGGCTCAGTGTGTAAAATCATTGTTCACTTCGGCAACACACTCAAAGAAAACTAAAAAAAGTAAGAAATTTCGAGCGATAGGTCGTATTAGCTTTAAGACTAGCAGATTAATTCTGCACAAATGGTGTTCGAAAAAGTTGTCGTTTCGAGAATTGGCTTACTAATACACTTCCGGGACCGCAATTTTTAACGCTAAGCAGGGGACAGATGTGCCGGATGATCTAGGGTACATCAAAACTGAAAAATTTGGGAAAAGGTTTTTGGTGTGGCGAGCCGATTGTTCATGTGGCTTAAAGAGTTCCTCGTATTTCACAACGGGAACAATCAACGGTGAAAATAACAGAAAGGAATGCATCAAAAAACGACTTCTACCCATATACCGAAAACATACGAATTCTCTTTTGTTTTAGGCGGATCTGGCATCCACATATTACGCTTCTTCTGCACTAGAGGTGCTCAAGACGGAAAAAGTCAATTTTGACGAAAAATGGCAAAATCCACAAAACTTCTCACGGTGTGTCTGGTAGAACAAAATTAATTTAAAAAAATCGGTATCGCTAAAACACCCACCAAACGAAAGCTGAAGGTCCCCTCTTTCATTTGAGACTAAAAGGATAAAGTTCTATCGGCGGGTATAGAACATTTTTTTTTTTCAAATATTACTATCTTTGAGGCTTGTGTTTTTTTCTTTTTTTCAACCTTGAGTGTAGCCAAATGGGCTTGTATGAGGTCGCCCATCAGTAACGTGTCCTTTTAAAAGAGTAAACGGGTCAGATTAAAAATTAAAAATTTTCCTTACAAAATATTGCTTAGACATAAAGTGCAAAAAAAAATATTTAAGGCAGTTGAATAGAATTTCAGCAGTATCTGGGCATATATACAAATAAACTTTGACTTTCATGTGGAAGTAGTTATTGCGGATGCAATTTTCTTATTTTTTATTGACAGTGTCTTATGATTTAACAGTTTTACGATCAAAGTAGGCCGAGTAATGTCAACAAAAATAGAACATACATCAAAGTAGCTCGGATAACGGGGCACAACATTTGGAAGGTAATCCATTTCGGAAAACTGAAAGTTTTTTGATGATGCAAATTAAATCGTTCAAAAGCATGAATAACACGATCTAGAACTCCACACCAATTTTATCAATGTGATGGCCTGTCTTATATCCTTGTATGCCGTGGCTCGGATAGAATTATCACATGCCGGTATTTGTTCAATTTGTGCACCTTTATGGTACCTAAGACTTAAACATTTTTAGTTAATTAAGACTATTGCAGTTAGGTATAGCTCCTTACTTTTAAAGAAACAACTACGACAAGAACCCCCTAAGTGACGAGGAAAACCAAACCAAAGAGTACGTTTTGTGTTTCAAGAAGTGTTTTTCCGCCACAATTATCATCAAAAGCAGTTAATATTCACTGTTTTAGATTTGTTTAGTAAAATTGTCTAATAACGGGTAACTAGACATAAAAATATTAGTAACAGTATATCTTTGTGAACAGGTAGCTTTACTCAACTGACAAAAACAGAATAATAAATGCTACATGTCTAACGGTATATGTAGTAAGAATTGAGTAAGCACAATGTGCTAATCTGTCGGTTATCAATAGTTTGATCTTTCGCTATTTTTTTTAATCTGTATTAACGAGATTTTTAGCCCTTGGCTAGTTCATCTCGGGACCCAAGCTTAATTTCCCTTCCGAAGGAAGAACTCACATTTTGCGAGTTTGTCGGGAAACATCTTCTGCTAGCATCATGGCATTGTAGACGAGTTAGCAACTTTTCATTCAATTCTACAGCTTTATTGACATATACACATGTTTTACATTAAAGTACATATGTCTGAGCACATACATATTAATCAGAACGGATTGAAAATGTCCTAACTTGTTCTTGTTTCTACTTGCAGGTTGTTGATATTATGAAAACTTTTTTCTGAAAGATATCAGAGATAGCAGTTAGTACTACCCCACAAAAAAGTTCGGACTTGCTCATTTAATTTATTTCATTCGCCACCATATACCCATTAGATTTACTCTCTATGAGCTTACATATTATTTGAAACCTTCTACATGGAGTTGCGGCCCTTGTTTGTGAAATATGTAGTTCTGCAAGAACTACAACTTCTCATAAAGGGCAAACGTGGCAGATCTAGCGCTACTACCGATGACGCAGAAAGAAATTGCTCATTGCAGTTGTGTTCTAGATGCTACAGGAAGATGATCAAAGGCAAGCAGCTTGTTTGCACTAAAGCTGAAGTACATTGCAACTTGTTGAACATCATTCAGACTTCTCATAAAGTTGCTGAGGTTGCTGAATATTTGCGGGCAAAACCCAGAGATCAGGCTGATCCGATGAAGCTCTCAAATATTCATGAACTACCATCTAGATGGAAACCGGCGTCAACGAGTGACCAGAACAGTAAACCGATTTTGTTCACCGATGATTTGTTTTTGATAACGAAAAGTGCCCATAAAGCCACAACTGCAAAGGCGTGAGTACCCAGCACAACCATGCTGAGGATGACAGGTTCGATTCCCGGTCAGTCCAGGACCTTTTCGTGAAGGAAATTTCCTCGACTTAAATGAGCATGCAGTATTTTCGTGCAAGTCACACGCTATACACATACAAAATAGTAATTGGCAAAATAAGGTTTTAGTTAAAAACTGTGAAAGTGCTTGTAGGAGATAAAATAAGAAAATTTCAAACAAATCAAACAATTTCATTTATTCTTATTACATCTCCTACAGTGCTCATAGAACAAGCTAAGAAGCATGCTTTGTACCTGTAGGGACGTTTCGCCAAGAAGAAGAAGAAGAAGAAGACGACGAAAGAAAACATGTGTCTTGAGTACCAGACGCGCATTGAAGTTGAGAAGCTGTTTGAGAAGAATATATGACGAAGTCACACCCCGAAATTTCAAGAGCACAAATCTGAAGAACCAAATGACGGTATATGCTGTAAAGGTGGTTGATTGGTGACCTGCTGGTGCCAGTCAAATACGAGACCCTAAAGACCTATACGCATCTGTCATAGGATGCAAACACATTATTGGAATCTAGATCGGAATTCAAAGGAACAGCATATAACTCGATTTCACACTCACTGTTCTAGTACTTTCACCACATTGTCCATAAACACAAAACTGTCATCTGCTGGATTTCCCATTCACATGGGACTATAGTGCTTTCATGTGAAAAATAATAAACATTATATAAAAAATATATCGTCGGATAATCATGCTTGCAATGGAAAAAACAGTGTTTTGTCATAAATGTGTTCTTCGAAAAAAAAAAAATGGAAAATATCATATTTTTTCAAAAAAAAAAAATTGTTCTAGGCCCGCCGATAGAACTTTCTCCTTTAAGTCTCAAATGAAAGGGGAGACCCTTAGCTTTCGCTTGGTGGGTGTCTTAGCGATACCGATTTTTTAAAATTAATGTTCTCCACCAGACACACCGTGTATTCTCTGAACAGCGTCATGTGGAAAGATACCGGACAATAATTAAGCGGCATCTCAAAAAAGATTGAAGAGAAGCAAGCTCTGTTGATTGCTTCAAAAAAATTTTGTCTGCGGCACAACGAAAAGTTACGGAGAAAGTTGTGCAGAATCTTATGGGAGGTATGAAGAGGAAAGTCCGAGCGTTCTTCCGAAAAGCGAAGTAAATGTTCAAACTCACGTGAATTCGGCCACATGTATGTTAATTGTGATTTATAAAAAATAAACTTTTGAATATGTTCGAAAATACATATTTTCTATTGAAAAACAGGTGTCCACTTTCTTTAATGAACAGTCCTTACTTTTCAAACGTTGAAAAAAGTTGATGATGCACATATAATAGGTTGACAAACAGTCAAAATTTTAGAATTTTTGATACATTCTATGAAAAGTTACAGCATGTTGAACTTTTTTGTGAGAGGAAAAAAAGTTGCCTATCCCAAACATTTTGGCCACCTCCTGTAATTCCACAAAAAAAGTGTCTACGATGCTTCGTTCTTGAGTTATTATTTTTCAGAGTAGGTGGTGTCTGTGGAAAATGTTTGTTTTACACTGGAGTTTTCCGGAAATTAGGCGACCCTGATATTTTTCAATTTAGTTTTTGTTCATATATGTATAAACTCTACCTATGAAAAAAAAAATCATTAAATTCTGAGAACCTTCGTACCAATTTGTACGATAGTAAAAAAATCCCCAGCACATACATCTCTAATAGTTAGTTCAGAGACAAGATTAGCAACGGTTGCTTTGTTGACAAGCACACATGCTCGAGGCATGACACGTGAGCTTTCCATTTTACGGTAAGGACTGTATCGGAAATTAACTATATATGTTCAAAACATCCTAAAAAATAATTTATTCAAGTTATAAATAATTTTATTTTTGGAGGTACTATATAAATCCTCAGAAAAAGGAATGGCACTTTTGCTTTTGTAAAAATAACTATTTTACATGGTCATCAATCTCAAAGTTTAAACGCATGATCTTGAAATTTTGGACACCTCTTAAAAATTTGAAATTGCGGAAAAAATTGAAATTTTTTTGATTTTTTAAAATATATTAGCGCAAATATATTCTTTCCCAGATTGCTCATAATATAGGTCAAAATTTTTTTTCAAGAAAAAATTCGATTCCATTTTAGCGCAATTCTTAAAAATGAAAAAAGGTAATTTTTCAGGGACCCTATTTTTTGATGCTCATTCAAAGCACGATTACGCAAATAAAAAATACATCAAATTGATGATTTAATTTTTTTTAATTGGAAATGTTTTTAAACTTAACGACGAGGTAGCTCTAGTAGAGAACGGAATTGTATAACCTTTGAAGATATTTAAAACAGACTGTCAGTTCGACAAAAAATTAGTGTTGTTTTAGGATAGGTCATTTTTTAAATGTTGAGGGTTTTTCGATCATAAATATTTTTTTTTTAGTTGGTGTTCGGTGATATGTTATGTGTACATAACTGCTAACAATATTCAATATTTTTTTGGATTTTTCGCCGTACAAGTTTTATTCGCTACAGGTTATTGAAACGCTGAAAAATCTTTAAAAAAACAACAATTTGTCCAAAACTTTAATTTGTGAGATGTATTCATTCTACAATATTTTCAATAATTCTAAACATTTTTCAATTTTTTTCAGGCTGTTCTAAACTTGACTGTATTGTGAAGATTTGATAGAAGAACCGCAATGATAAGACCAAACATGCTTCGAGATAGAGCATACTGAATGTTTATAGTTAATTTCCGATACACTCCTTAATTGTAGCTTTCATAACACATAATCTTAAATGAAAATCAATTTGGTACCTAGATTAAAAATTGGATGCATCATCAGGGGACAAAGTGTTTATAAAACAGTGGTCCACCAGAAACCGCACTAGTGGCAATGTATCGACCGTCCTTGTCAACTTTATTTAATTATCGAAACGTCAAAACATCTGCTGCTTCGTGTTCCCCTTCTCAGCCACATTGCCCCACACAACACCCCAATCCATAAATCAAACATCCCGACCGCTGACCGCCTCACCGATTTCGCTCTGCCTCGTGACCTCCGCGCGCACTCATTGGTGCACTTCCCACGCAAAATCTGATTTTGGTAACAAAACTTTCCCAGAAGTAAACAAACCTCGTCTTGTCACACCTCCTCCTCGTTTCTTCATCCTTATGTACACCCACCCTCCCACAGCCAGCCAGTCAGTCAGCCAATCGCGCTCTGTTTAGGAAAGTCCCAGAAGAGCTAGAGCAACAAAATGCACGCCCACACACTTTGTTTTTCTTCTAGTGTGGTGTGGTGTGACTCACACGTCACGATCCCTCCGCGTCATTCCACAATCCTGAAGCTCAAAAAGTCAGTGATATCATCGGCCGTCGCGTCGTTGCTGCTGCCTGCTGCCACCCCGCATACCTACTTAGAAGAGGTGGGTTGTTGGTGCTAATCCCCGCGATCCCGCCTGACCGATCCATTTCTCAAGATGCGCGCGTGAACCGCGGGATTCGCGTATCGCCGCATTGCCGAGAGAATGAAAAAAGTGTAGGTACATTTATAAAAATAATCTCAGGAAACAGACAGACATAAATTTGAATTTCTGCTTCCCTGGCTGGCTTGTTGGTTGGCTGGCGCGCGCGTTATTGTGTTGTGTTGTTGTGGCGCGGAATTCGTCGACATGGCTGCTGTTACCAGCAGCCCTGCCGCTGCTGACTGCAGTGCCCCATCAGCGCAGCGTTGCTGTTTTGGTGTTCGCAATCTCAAAAGCCGGTGTTGGAATCAGGTTAGAATAAGCGACGGACGGCGACCTGATGCTCAACAATCAGAATCTAGACGTACATGTATAGGATCAGTGGCTTCCAATGCGAGTAAATCCGGAGTGAAAACTGCGCTTGTGTTTCAGCTGTGCTGGAAATAAAAAATACACAGCAATTCATTGAAAGAATTCTGGAAAACGATAAAATCTAATAGGTACTTCTACATCGGAGATGTAGTACAAGAATTGAAGCAGCCAAGCCTATTGTACAGCGTCTTGTTGTGGAGACGTCTCGTATCAACCGGTCAGCATAGTGATACGTTGGGAGTGACTTTGCTAAGACAGTTATTGTCACTCCGTCGATGCTTTTCTTGCTGGGATGTGACAGGAATTTAAGCATCATTGCACGCTCTATATCCCCGTATTTAATCATCGTAGTAAAACATACTTCATTTTAAAAAGTTGGTTTTCTATATACTTTTCCTAAAATGCTTGCATTATTTAACCTTTCAAAATTGCGTCACATGATATTGTATGTTCTATTTGTTCACATCAAATAAAATCTTGTGGTAGGGTAGAATTTTAATTCGTTATATACGCTAATTCCCGTCATATCAGATGGAAAATAACCAAGAATCGCGAATATTTCAACTTACCTTCGCCAATGGCATAATAGATGGAAGCATAAAGATGTAGACTACCAATAACCAATCTCTTTAACACTGGAAATCGAATAATAAAGAGATCCATTCAAAATGCCTATGCTTTTAAGAAAACACCTATAAAAAACAAAAGTCTACAAAGAGAATTTTAGAAAGGGTTTCTGACTAAATTCCTGTATTTTTTCATATTTTTTTTTTATATTTCTAGCTTTTTGTTACGGCTATCTTTGGATCTACATCAAAATTTTTTTTCATGAATTACTTTGCAAAATTCTTTTCTCTGGAGCTACTCGTTAAGTCTCGATAGTTATCTGCCAGAGTTACCAGTGGAATTCTCAAATTACAATATATTTCCAGGTGCATGTATCTAAAAAGTCCTATTACTTACCTTACCGATTAGGCTAAGGCCGGGGTGGCCTCTGCTGTACATAGTAGCCGTCTCCATTCCACTCGGTCCATGGCTGTTTGTCTCCAGTTCCGCACTCTGTGTAGGGCCCGCAGATCGCCCTCCACTTAGTTGACCCACCTAGCTCGCTCCGCTCCACGTCTTCTTGTACCGAACGGATGACTCTCGAGAACCATTTTTGTCGGATTGCTATCCGACATCTTGATGACGTGACTCGCCCACCGTAGCCTTCCGATTTTCGCGGTATGGACGATGGTTGGTTCTCTCAGCAGCTGATGCAGCTCGTGGTTCATTCGCCTTCTCCAAGTCCCGTCTTCCATCTGCACTCCGCCGTAGATGGTACGCAACACCTTCCGTTCGAAAACTCCAAGGGCGCGTTGGTCCTCTGCACGTAGGGTCCATGTTTCGTGCCCATAGAGGACGACCGGTCTAATCAGCGTTTTGTAGATGGTTAACTTCGTGTTACGGCGAACTTTATTCGATCGTAGAGTTCTGCGGAGTCCAAAGTAAGCACGATTTCCTGCCACAATGCTGAATTTCTCTGCTGGTGTCGTTGTCGGCGGTCACCAGTGAGCCTAAGTACACGAATTCTTCAACCGCCTCGATTTCATCACCGTCGATATAAATTCGGGGTGGCGGGCGCGGTGATTCCTCCCTGGAGCCCTTTGCCATCATGTACTTTGTCTTCGACACATAAATGACTAATCCGATTCGCCTGGCTTCACTCTTTAGTCGGATGTACATTTCCGCCATCGTCTCAAATTTACGAGCAATAATATCAATATCATCAGCGAAACCAAGCAGCTGGACGGACTCGTGAAAATCGTCCCACTCGTGTTAATCCCCGCTTTCCTTATTACACCCACTAACGCAATGCACGAAAGACCATCACCTTGCCGTAACCCTCTGCGAGATTCGAAAGGACTCGAGAGTGTCCCTGATACTCGAACTATGCACATCACTCGATCCATCGTCGCCTTGATCAATCGTACCAGTTTATCCGGGAATCCGTATTCGTGCATAATCTGCCATAGCTGTTCTCGATCGATTGTATCATACGCCGATTTGAAATCGGTGAACAAGTGGTGTGTGGGCACGTTGTATTCGCGGCATTTCTGCAAAACCTGGCCGATGGCGAACATCTGGTCCGTTGTAGCGCGTTCACCCATAAATCCAGCCTGATATTGCCCCACGAACTCTCTGCAATCGGTGATAGACGGCGGCATAAAATTTGAGAGAGTATCTTGTATTCAGCGATCAGTAGTGTGATGCTTTATGTGAAAAAAGTATCTGTTGAGGAGAACTTGCGGGAAACTAAAAAGACATCCCAGTAAGAATTGCATACGAAAACTTTAAGAAAAAATCATGGAAATCCCTACAGGGATTCATGGAGAGATTACAGCATGAATTCCTGGAAAATTCCCAGAGAAAGTGCTGGGATAAACCCTGAAAGAATTTCAAACTGGATTTATGAAGTAAGAAAATCTTGAAACATTTGAAATTGGCCTCCGGAAGTTTTCAAACCCATAGTTTTTCCAGTGATTTCCGTGACGATTTCTTCCAGAAGTTTAACCTTCTTCGTGCATTAGCTTGTGCTCACCTCGCTGACGTAGTGCTCGTTTAGGGGTCATAATGACCCCAATGCACGACGAAGGTTAACTACGGAGGTTTGTTCAGGATTTTTCCAGCATTTCCTCTGGGTATTTCTTCAGGTTTTTGCCTTTAGATATTCTCCGAAAACGACTACTATCTAGATATCTTTTCTAGCTTATGTTACTGGATTCTTCCAGGGGGGGGGGGGGGGGGGGGGGGTTGTGAGGTGTTATGGTTAAGCCCCGACCCCCCACCCCCCTCCCCCCAAAGCCTAAATTTCTGAAACAAATTTCCACTATAAAACGCTTTGTGATGAAATTTTTTTTCGGCTGCACCGCTATTTTTAACTTACGGCTCAAATTCATTGTATATATTTACGAAATGTGAGTGTCAAATAAAAAAAGGTATTATTGAACATCAAACCCCTCCCAGAGCAAATTTCTGGCTACGCCACTGCTTCCAGGCATTATTCGAAAAAAAATTATATTTTGAAAATTCATTGAAAGTATCCTACACAAATTCATACCTATTATTTTAAGAAATTTTCGAAAATTTCGAAAAATACCTAAAGATTCTTCAAAAAATTGCCAGTTTTATTCAGGTTCTTTTTTGTCATTTAATCTTCTGTGTTTTTGTCTTTTAAAATCTGACAAATCCGACCTAACCCGTAAGGTGGGTAGATCACCTTGGAATGGTGCGTTACGGTGTAAGATCTACCATTTCTAGTTTTGATCTTGCTATTTTCCAGCCTGGTTTATTTAAATGCAGGAACATTCCAGGATCAAGATTTGGTGTACTTTTTTACACTATTTATTTATTTATTTATTTATTCTATTTATTTTTAACTGCTAATATACCGTTTGTTTCAGAGGGATGGAGGTAAATTTAACCCAGATATAAATAACAATTTACAAAAATATAACAGTGGAGAACGTATCACAATTTAATACTTTTTTCTATTTCAGATTTACAAGCAGGCAATCAGCGATCAAAACGGCGAAGTATCTCTTTCTTTAGAAAGGTCAAGATTACCGTACGATTCAGTAACAAGTAGACCACGTTTTCCGCGTCGATTTATTCGTGCCGAGTTCCATAATTTCGATTTCTTTTTCGAACATTTACGATAATGTATTTTTGTTCATCACATTTTCAACTTATATTACGCGTTGCGAACATTCGCGGATAATAAATATGTACAACGGTTTTATTATCCGTAATCTTATTAACACGAGAACGCGAAAAAAAAAGTCGGGTCTGGGACCATTTGGGCAGGAGCACCTATTTTGGGCACTTGCTGCCGTAGCTCAGTCAGTTTTCAGCCAAGTGACTTGAGTTTTGGAATACGATAAGATACGCACAGTATCTAGCCATGTACAAAATTTCATATCAATTGGTTTGAAACTGACTGAGTTATAACAGCAAGTACTCAAAATAGGTGCTCCTGCCCAAATGGTCCCAGACCCTAATACAAGAACATAGGTAAAACTCAAAAGCAACGATTCTAGTTATTTAGTTGTCCAGTTTTCTCGTAAAGCTACGGCGTGGGTTTCGGTTTTTCACCTTTGGCAGTAACGCTAAACGGAATTGCATACAGTTTATTTTCTGACTGAGAAACGATAAGCTTAAAACGCGCGTTATTACGAGTTGATCAGACATAAGCGTGGTTTAAAAATTATTTATACCCGGTATATAATTAAATTTAATACACAAACATACAATAAAATTATTGTATTCTTCCGACAGTCGGCTGGCGAAAGACTAAATCATATCAAGGGTTGCATAGTTCATATCACATAGCAATGTGAATCCAGATCTATGTAACTTTCTATCCCTTCCCTTCCCACTAACAAACTTCCTTCCTGTGACAACAGTGGGGATGCGGAGGTACACACGGTCTCTAGTAGCAACGGATGTCACACCAACATTCCTTCCCTTCCCTGATGACCGTAAGGACGTGGCCGGCGCCGGTACTGACAATATAAAGTTTTGAACCTTCAAAATTGCACATTGAGGATGGAAAGCTACACCCAGGCCCCATCCATTTGGTTCCCTGTGCAATGTTGACTGTTTTGGTCAGTAACGGAGTAGCAACTACGAATTGTACGGTCATCTCATGCTCATGCTCATGCTCATGCTCATGCTTTAAAATCTGACAAATCCGACCCTCCCCTGGACCAATAAATTTTGTCAACAATTATTCTTGAATCTCTTTAAAAATATTTTGATGAAAATCATAGAGACATTTCTTACAATTATTGTGGAAAAAATCTTGCAAAATTTCTGGTATAGCGCCGCTGACGGAGTTAGAGTTCCTCAACGACTTTTCGTTTTTAAATTATTTATATTATTTTTTTTAAATTTAATTAAAAACTGTTTAGTTTAGACTGCTTAGAAGTTAAGACATTTCTGAGGGAATCTGTATTTCTATTTCTATTTTTTTTTTTTTTTGAAAACTTTGCACTTCTGAAATCAACACATGGTTACGCATGAAATATTTTGATCGTTGAAAGAAGTTTTTTTTATTTTGTAAACTAGTTACTGGTTACCACAAAAGTGTCTTATTTATAGTGCCTGTGATTAGAACACAACACGACCGCTCGCGGAATTGAAATGGGAAATACAATGGACGTTCAGATGTGCGAAACAATGAATCAGATGTTGGTGAGCTCTTTTGATGTTATAATTACTTGCGTAAATAAAACAAAAGTTTGTTTAAATGCTACGCGTCAATTTATGAACTAGAATCTATCTTAAACTTCTTTTTTGTGACATTACGGCCCCGCTAGGACAAAATCTACTTTAAAAAAGACAATTCACACCGTCTTCAGCCAGAGGCTGCACAGACTGAACACATTACTTACACTAGACAACGGACAACACACAGAACACCCAGTGGCCCAGTGATGAAATTTTTGTTTGACGAAAATTTCCCACCAACTGGAGCGGGAATTGAATCCACACTCCGAGGCTTACGATACGACTAGACGACTGCCGCCGCTAATCGCACGGCCACGAGGCCCACGGCTTAGCTGTGTTCCCTTTGCCTATGCATAATGCAGCAGCTTATTTTTCAAAAGTTGTTGAAACCTGGCATTCGTAAGCTCTTTTGGATTCAAATGAAGTTTGAGCCAAAAATATTGAGATTTAGAGGTGGCGCAATCGCATCAAAGTTGAATTTTCTATTAGGGTGCCTGTACCAGTTATCGCACTACCTAAGGAAAACTACTTCTACAAAAATAAGAAGAAGACCGACGAATGTCTTCGATATGTCAAATGATAGATTTGTATTCATACTTTACAGGAAAAATATAAACTCTGAGCCAAATCCACTTTTACTATTTATTACGGCGTGTGCCAATGATAGGAACCCTGTACCAGTTATGGACATACTTTTTAATTTCGGTACCACTTCGCACTATTTACATGCATTCCTTATGGGATTTGCCATAACTGGTACACTATGGCGAAATAGGGTGCAAGGAAGCCGAAATTCTAAGGAAAATGAATTACTTCTATCATAATTTGAGCAAAATGTGAAATTTAAATGAGTGCAATCATCTTTTATGAACGTGATCTATTGTTCACATATTTTTTCTTGATGATTTGCATCGTTAAAGGTTGAAAATCAACTATGGCGAATTCGAGGTACTATAGCCATAACTGGTACACTGAGCCTACCGATTTTCGATATTTTTTTATGAGTCTCCCACAAATAAAATCTATATATATAAAAATGCAGCGGCATACGTGGGACCGCGCATAACTTGCAAACGGATGGTCCGATTTGGGTCGTCTAAGTTTTGTTCTGTTAGTTTTCACCCAAGGAAGGTTTATGAGGCCTAAAACATGGGAAATCGAAGAGTTTTTGAAAATCGGGTTTTCATACATTTTGAACAAGGACTTGGGCGCTTGGCTAGGGACTTTAAACGTCAAAAAACGTAGTAGGCAAGACAAAGTTTGCCGGGGACAGCTAGTTTCTAATAAATTTGTAGAAAATTATTTTTTGCCAGTGTCACGCAAAATATGAGTTTTTAAAGGTTTAATTTATTTTTTTTTCTTTTTTTTTACAAACCAAATTACTTTGGGACCCGCTAACTTTTTAATCGCTTGGCCAGTTTCAAATCAAATGCTATTCGTCAAAGTATTCATTTTTATGATACTTCACCAAAAACTGCCAAAAAATGCCGTAAAACTTTTTCATGCAAAATTGGAGTTTAGGACGATTTTTTTTGCAAATTTTTACTCCAAACCTGATACTAAGCATCACATTGAGGGATATGGAACACAGTGGAGGGGTAATATTTTGCTGAATATTCTGTAATCATCTGAACTTTTACCAAAAATAAAACAGCTGAATACGGTACCTTATTTTAAGTGTGTATGCATTAGGCTGTGGCTTATTTACCAAAAGTTGTTAAGACCTGGAATTCGTAAGCTCTTTTGGATTCAAATGACATAACAAGGGAAACCTCTGAGTATGAGCCAAAAATATTAAGATTTAGAGGTGGCGCAATCGCTTCAAAGTTGAATTTTCGAGTAAGGTGTTTTCACTTCAAGTGTCATAACTTTTGCATTTTTCAACCGATTCTCAATCTTTTTTTATGAATCTCTCACAAATAAAATTTTGAATAAATTTGTAGAACATCAATTTTTTCTAAAGTCACGCAAAATATGAGTTTTTAAAGATTTTTTTTTTTCAAAACAAATGACTTTGGGACCCGATAATTTTTAATCGCTTAACCAATTTCAAATCTTTAAACGTGCTTTTGTAGATATTTATGTTACCTATCTTTGTTCTAAACGAACTATTCGTCAAAGTATTCATTTTTATGATACTTTTCATCAAACACTGCCAAAACATGCCTTAAAGCATGCTTAAAACTTGGTTTTGGATGATTTAGGACGATTTTTTGAAAGTTTTTACTCCAAACCATATAATAAGCATCATATTGAGGGATATGATACACAGTTGTTAAAAAAAATCAACACATTTAGAACATGAAAATATTTTTTAATTCGGAATATTCCAAAAATTGAAGTTTGAGGCTTCGTTATGATTGTTTAGAATAAATGTTTCACCGAAATTAAGCAAACAATTAATTCTTTGCCAAAACTCTCATTACAAAAAACGTGTTTTTGAACGGTTTTTGATATTTATCCATATTGAAACCATTTTTAAGGTACAATTTATTCACAACATTCTTAGGCAACGAAAATATCTACAAAGGACACCAAAAGGTTTGAAATTGGTCAAGCGGTTAAAAAGTAATCAAGCCCTTTTTTTGTAAAAAGAAGAAAAAAATAAATTAAATCTTCAAAAACTCATATTTTACGTAACTTTTGAATAATTTAATGTTCTACAAGTTCATTCAAAATTTGGCTTGTTAACTAAAACGGTTTGACACCCACTGACCATAGTAGACGTTCTAAGAAGAGGTTGTTTTTGTTCGATTGCCACAACTTGAACTATTTTTGTTATGCATCGTCGAATTGCTGTTGATTTGAGTTGAAATGGTGAGTTGAGAAGAGCCGAGATGCGCGCTTTATAATGTGAACCGGCGAGCCAAAGGGGAGTCACGGATAATTTGCACGCTTTCAGTTGAGAAACGACTGAGTGACCGACGACGACCACCCCGTCGTTGTTGTCTGTGGCAGTCAGCGACGCGACGCGACGCGGCGGTAGTGGCGGTGTTGTTTTTGTCCTCACGACGACGAGGTTCATCCCTGCAGTGCATCTGAATCTGCATGCATCGGCCGCGCGACGAGATCAGCAGCTATCAGACGGCGAGTGTGATCGCGTAGCGTCGATGGGCCAACGGGACGGGGAAGGAGGAGACTGGTGTCGGTTGATTGGTGCAAAATATCACTCGCCTATTAACGAGCAACACGCGGACCGCATCGGCGTCCCATGTAGCGAGCTAGCAGCATCCAGTAGTACCTGCACAGGCGAAGAAAAACATTGATCTATTCAGTTATTGATATGTGTGGTAACTTCATCCGGTTTAAAAAAAAATCGAAATTATTTAAACCAAATTGCTTTCAAAATATTCAGATCATTGCCAACTACATTGCCTATAGGCAATTTTATAAAATGCATGTTCAACAATTTTCTAAAATTTTGGTTTATTGTTTACCATCCAACAAAAGTATCAGTAATAACAGTACTTCCATTATAGAGAAAGCGATAAACGCGTGGGGTTTCAACAAGACCATGCTTGGGTTCAATTCCCGACTTCGTGTTGAAATTATTTATTCCATCCTAGGACGTTGAGTGTGATTGAGCATATTCGACGAGAACATCGCGCACCGTAAGGTAATCGAATGAAACCAGAAAAAAATAATGCATTTCACAAACAAATTAGTTGCGGTGACGACGATCGCGAACGCGAGAAGATGAGCTTTGTTGTTTTCGACTCGGCTGACTGACTGCCGCCACTACCGCCGTCGGTCGGTCGGTCAAGCAACATCAGTGCGAAATGAGTTGAGTGAGCGGCGGGTAGGTAATTCTAGATTCCCGCTCAGGCTGAGAAACTCCTTGTTTGTTAGGTAGCTAGGTGTATATTGAACAGGCACCGACTGACTGACTGGCTGATGGCTGACACGGTTTAGTTGATAGCGCAAGTGACGACTTGTTGACGAGGATGAGTTTGACGGTGCGGTGACCTGATGTGATCCTGTTGTGAAAGACAAATCCTAATTGATGCTGATATCGGTAGTTGTTGGGGAATTAGGGTCTTGTACTATTTGGGCAGGTGTACCTATTTTAGGCACTTGCTCCTATAATTAAGTCAATTTCAAACGGATTGATTTAAATGTTTGTATAGAGTTAGCCGCGTATAGTATCTAACTCTATACAAAAACTCCAATCAATCGGTTTTAAATTGACTTAGTTATAGCGACAAGTGCCAAAAATAGGTACACCTGCCCAAATGGTACAAGACCCTACTTCTCAAAATGATGGATTTCACAGATAACAATTTAAAGTCCTATCAGTTTTTAAGGACGTTTTAAAATCATCTCATCCCTTAACTATTTCATTTCGGTTTAGATGATTCATCAGGATCCTTCGTATGCTTTTGACTTAGAACAATAATGTTACCGTAATCCGTGGTCAAATTGATCACTTTAAAACAACTTTTGCGGATAACATTAGTGCCAATTCAAATATTGCCAAAAGAATTTCTGTAAAATCAGTAACCAGTGGATCTCCATGAAACTATGTGACAGAATTTTGTTCAACAAATTTAAACTTTTAGTTAACTTCAAAAATCAATAAATTGAAGATGCCACTTTGGGGTGAAATTGATCAGTATACAATTAAGCATCGGTTAAAAAGAAAAATTTCCTTATCCACTTGATTTTGCTCTTCTAAACACGAATAACGCGTTGAAACTCTTACAACTAGTGAATTTGATACTCAAAATGCAAAATTTAATTTTGAAATTTCTCCCTTAACGCCTAAAGGTAGGCATTTTCCTTTGAAATAAGTGATTTCTGTTACAATAACTTATTCATATTCAGAATAGCTTTATAACTTTCCAACCAAGGCTGCTCAAAAATGTTAAAACATAAAATTTACGGGAAATCCTAATGGCAATCGATTGTTTAGAAGTAATGATTTCAGCTATGTGAGAAATGCATTGCAAATTTCTAAAAAATAAGGTAAAACTAACTTTTTTCTAAACAAATAAAAGTCTAAACTCATCTCTAGACATCTATCAACTAGAAGAGGTAAGAAGTTTGAGATCAGTGCGACGCTTAGAAGTTTCTGGTATGCAATTACAATGTAATACCCAAATGATCAATTTCACCCCGCTGATCAATTTGTCCCCGGTTTACGGTACTTAGATTGTTCAGAATATTCAGCTTCTGTCTACCAAGTTTAACTTTTAATGCATGAGCATCAAGTAGCACTTGCTGAAAATAGTATAGAATGAGCTCACCGGGTTACTTTTCAACCTTTCGTCTATGCTTGGCGAAGGTTTGCAATTAGAAACATTCGTAGCTTTGACCATTTTTTTCACATTGGGGAGTTTCCACATTTCATCTTAACCATGCTAATTGTAGAGCTTCTACGTCGTTCACTATTATCTACTAAAACTCCCTAAAAACAAGCCGTTGACGTCAAACCGTATTTCCATTGCATGTTTCAAATTCCTGCTAAAAACAACACCCGTTTACATTCCACTAAAGACTCAATCATCGCATCTCAAACCAGTTGATTGAGCATTTAATCGCCACCCACCTTTGCGTGCCCCTCCAGCTTCATCCGTCCCATCTCCAGCTCGCATCAACGGCGGCGTTCATTGCCCTTCACCTACCGCGTCGTCGTCGTCGGTCGTGGAGCCAAACTTGTTTAACACCGGCTGTCTCAGCTGTCATACGGTCTGCTCAAGACCGCCGACATCATCCGCTTTAAACCTTAGTTAGTATATATTCGTTCCTGGTTGGCTCCTAGTCACTATCGGGCCTATCCCTTCCGTGCATGTATTTAGTAAAATGATTCGGTTTAGAGTTAGTAGCGCGCAAATGTTTCCCTTAGCTCATTGGACAGAGAACAGAGTGATTGTTGTAGTTATATGGTTTGGGTTGAAATGTAGTGGTTTACCACAGACACGAATGTGCGTATCGTGAAATTTGTCGTGAACGATTGCGTGTCCCCAGTAGTGCTGCGTTGCTGGGCCCACCTATATCGAAAACAGGAGCGGCTCCAGAAGTTTGGAGGGGTTCGGAGGCACGACATATTCACAATCATCGAGAACAAACAGGGCGTAATTTGACTAATGCTGCAATTAATATTCAAGACCATTCATTAATCTTTTCATCTTACTCAATCATTTCGTAGTCAAACATTTCTCTAAAAAGTCTTCTAAAAAATCTTTTTTGAAAAAAAAAACTTTTGGAAATTTGCTTGAGTATTCGATCGAAAACTCCCTCACGGATTCTTTTAAAAAATCTTCCATGAATTCATTCGAAAAGTTTTTTTTTATGGATTCCTTTAAAAATTTCACCTATTCTATATTTTTTTTTCAAAAAACTCTTTTAACACTTATGTGGCCGGCAGGGTACCCGGGTACCTTTTTCAATTTCAAATCTCGACATTTTAATGGTTGTTGAGACTAGGATGTTGGAACTTTGTTAGATCTTAGAACTCGTGAAAATACATCTATTAATGGGGTTGACCGAATTTTAAAGTAAGGAGGGGCAGGGGGAGGGGCTCCTGCATTTTTTTATTACGTGGAAGGCCGGCAGGGTACCCGGGTACCTACGAAATTGAAATGATCATATCTCCGTCAATTTTTCATAGATTTTGGAAATTTTTAGCTCATTCAACTCAGAAACTCATCATCTATCGGGAAAATATTTGGTTAGACCGATCTAATCACCGTGGTTTTCGGAAAATCCATATTTTTGGGAGCATGTCCTTATACCATATTGAAACCCACATTTTAAGACTGGGATATCTTAAAGTGTTTATGGTCAACCATGGCCCCACGAGAAGCGTGTTCCGAAATCACAGTTTCAAAGTCAACACGTTTTATGATTCCAGGCCAGTCAGATACGATATGCCAAAGCAATTTTACGATGCTTGGTACCGAAATTGCTACTAACCTACTGAAAATTCCGTATATTGTATTGTATAAAAACATGGATCCGTAAATCCGGATTTTCCGGTACCCATGGTGATCGGACCGGTCCAACCAAATACGATCTCGATAGATAATGAGTTTCTGAGTTGAATGAGGCAAAACTTTTAAAATCGGTGGAAAAATCGCTGAGATATGATCATTTCCATTTCGTTGGTACCCGGGTACCCTGCCGGCCTTCTACGGGTGTTTTTCTTGCTGGCCACACTACGGTTAAAGCATCTTGCATGATTTACTTCTGAGTTTCCTCCTTTATTCCCAAAATAATATCCATTAATTTGAGCAGAAATTCCTCTTTAAAAATTCGTTCAGAGATTCCTTACGACATTCCTTTACACATTCGTTCAGACATTTCTACAGAGATTCCTTCCATTAAACTTTCAGCGATGCCTTCAGAAACTATTCTAGAGTTTTGCAGAAAATGTTTTAAAAATTCCTTTAAAAATTTGTACTGTAGTTACTTTGTATTTTTTTTTCTAAGGACTTCACCAGAAATTCCCCAGCAACTTCCAATTTCTCCAGAAATTCAACGAGGAATTCCTCCAGAAGTTCCACAATTTCTGTCAGTAAATCTTCCTGGGATTTCTTTAGAAATTCCTCCAGGGACTCTTTTTAAAAACAGTTTGAGATGCATTTGGGAATTTACTGCAGGGATACCTATGGAACTACCCTAGAGGTTCTTGCAAAAGTTTTTCAAGGGATTTTTTTTCAGAAAATCTCCCGTGGCTTTTATTATAAATGCGACTAAAAATTTCTTTAGAAATATCTATAGATTTATCTCCAGAGATATCTTTATTCATTTTTCCAAGAATTACTTTGAAAAAAAAACTTCCACAGATTTTTCGATAACTCTTTCATGGACCCTTGTTGAAATCCATCCTAGGATTCATTTAAAAATTCTTTTACAAGTTCCTAAAAAAATCTTCCAGGGATTCTTAAAGAAATTCTTTCAGAGACTGCTTTGAAAACTCTTCGTAGATTTACTTTAAAAAATAGTCCAGGAAATCCCAAATAAATTCAGTCAGAAATTCTTTCATTAAATCTCCTTTGGACTTCAAAATGCTCCCCTAGAAATTTCTCCACGAACACTTCTAAGGTAGCTTCCAAAAATGTTGATTGGATTCCTTTAGAAAATACTTCAAGAATTTCTCTCAAAAATTGTTGCATAGAATTCATCTACGAATTTCTTAAGATTCAGAATCAGATTTTTTTCAAAGCATTCATCTTGAAAACTTACCATGAACTTTATCAAAAATACACCATGCATTTGTCTTTTTTTATCTGTATAAACGAGATTTTTAGCCCTAGGCTAGTTCATCTCGGGACCCACGCTTTATTTCCCTTCTGAAGAAAGGACTCACATTTTGTGAGTTTGTCGGGAGTGGGATTCGATCCCACCAGGTCCTCAGCGTGATAGTCAAGTGTTCACCATCACATATTTGTCTTTTAGAAAATGGTTCACGGATACATTAAGAATCAGAAAATCAGAACTTCTTCAACATTTTCCCAGAAGCTTTCCAAAGAATTTTCTGCAAGGTTTGCTTTAGAAATTCTACAAGCGATTAGTAAGGAAACTCCCAAAATTTCTTCACATTCCTTGAGATATTCCTTCAAGACATTTATTTTCCAGAAATTTTTCCAAGGATTTCTTAAAAAAAAGTCTTAGAAAGTTTGCCAAGGATTCCTCCAGAAATTAGTCTACACGGTCTTTCAGAGATTCTTATAAGGATTTTTACGGAAAAGCAGGAAAACATTCTTGCAGAGATTCCTGCAGAAATTCATATAGAGATTTCTTCAGAAATTGCGCCGGGTATTCCTCTATGTATTTTCTCAGAAATTCTTTCAAGGTTTTCTTCCAAGCGTACCTCTAAGAATTTCTCTACGGATTCCTTCAGGAATGTTCAGGAAAATGTTTAGGATTTTTATTAGGGGATTTCTCCAGGATTTTTTCCAAAGTATCTCAAAAGATTTTGTATTGTATTCCAACAGGGGTTTCGAAGTGTTACTTCAGGTATTCTTCCTGAAATTTCTTTAGAAAATCCAATTATAAAATCTTAAAATATTCCTGTTTTTTTTAGAAATTCTTGCAGAAATTTATCAAAAATTTAGTTTTTTTAAACTCCTTTTGAAATTTCTTCAGAAATTTCAGCAGGGATTTTTTAGTTATTCCATTTTTCCATACAAAAAGTGTCTTTATACTTATTTTTCACAGTGTAGAACAAAATTTAATATTCGGTAAATATTAGACAATTGAAAAAAATAAAGTTTCAATACATTTTTAAATAAAAATTCCATGAAACAGAAGCCATCTTTATTTCCGTGCGTCATCTTAGCATTTCGTCCGTTATCTTGAAGTTTAGTTTGCTATTTTGAGTTTTGGTCATTCATATTGAATTTTCAAAAAAAAAACAAGATGTAGCTTTGTTCAGTTCATTATTGGTCACTTCCACCGGTGTTCGCCCGGATCATTGAATAGAACATAACTCTAGAACGCCTGGATCGATCCGAAACATTTTCAAAAGTAAAAATGGGACAATATTCCGCGTCAATTGTAATCAAAAGCAAATTCAGCTAATGTTTTAATAACAACTACCGTAAAATGGGGTAACTTTGATAGTTTTTCAGCGAATGTTCTTAACATTTTTCCATGTAACAGTATTTCTCCGAGTTTTATACATTAAAAACAAGTACTGGAGTATCAGTCATCAATTGCAATTGAAAGATTTTATAATCTGAAATATTTTGGGGGACTTTTAGTTTTTCATATGAGCGACAATCACATTTTCATTTTGGGGTAACTTTGATAATGCCCTGAAAACACATCAAATCTTAAAAAAATAATCACAGATTGGAATGTTAGGAGTATGAACATGATGAGAGAAGCCTTGTGGAATATATCAGATAGAATTTTTATATCAAAACATTGGTTTTTACTAAATTCTACATATAAAAATGTGTTTGTGGAGTAGTGAGTGAAAAACACAGCTATCAATCAGAGTTCTGCACGATCATCTGTGCGAAGCAGACGTGTTTCACATATCGCTCGGTATTGTATATCGTTTCACCTATCTCGCCGCAATGGCGGTGATCGGTCCGCGTGCCAATACCTTTAAAGTAGATTTCGCTAATTTCAAAACACGACCTTCATTCGCGGAAATCCATTCCTTTCTTTCTGAAGTGCTTGGTTTGCGCTCGGCACAGTTAGAGAGACTCCAAATGCATCATGTGCATAATTGTGCCTATGTGAAGTGCGTGGATAAAACAACTGCCGAAACTGTTGTAGAACAAAACAATGGTAAACACCACATTCAGGTTGGTGGTGTACAGTATAAAGTGCGCCTGGCTATGGACGACGAATGCATGGAAATCAAAATCCATGACTTATCTGAAAATGTTACCAACGACGAGATTGCTGCTAATCTGAAGCAGTACGGAGAAGTGCACTACGTGAAGGAGCAAGTGTGGGGTCCTGCCTTTGCTTATAAAGGCCTCCCCTCTGGCGTCCGCGTAGCTAAAATGACGTTGACACGTCACATCAAGTCCGTGATTACTATTAATAGTGAAAAGACACTGGTTACCTACAAAAACCAGCCGAAAAGTTGCATCCACTGTTTGCAGCCTCTACACTCTGGCAAATCCTGCACAGAAAATAAAAGGGCTTCAAAAAATACTTCCCAGGCGAACGGTAACAAAGATCTAAACACAATAGCAGAAGCGATCGCGCCGTCTGCACCAGTTAGGCAGAACTCAATGGATCAGGATGGTACGTCACAGCAGAAAAAAGCAAACGAGAACAAGCTACAACACAAAAGGAATGTTCGTCAGTTGAGCCCAGGGGAGACAAAACCTCCGCCGGCAAAGAGAGCTGATAGGAAAACGACTGCAGAAACAACCACCGCACATGGACGTGCGTGCGATGAGGAGGAGAATGAAATGGATACAGCTAGCAGTGTGGATCTTTCTGAACCCGAACCAGCCCAAGATGATTTGGATAAATGGATTTCGTTTTTAGCAAGTGGACGAGAAAAATGGAAAAACAAACAAAAAAGATTTGAATTAAATAAATGAATTATAGATACACGGTTGATAAAATCAGACCTGAATGACCGTTAGGTTAAAAGGTCTTTAATAAATAATAATAATAATAACAGCTATCAATAATCATTATTTTTGTAAAAATGTATGTTTAACGGTACATCATCATATGATTAAATGCCAATCATGGTGAGTTCTCCTATTTTTTTGGGTTGTTTTTTAATGTTTTATTAACAAATTTTGAACAACACCTATTTATCTACATGATATTACAAGGGCATTGCATACTTTTAGGCGTTTATCAATGTATGGAGATTTACATCACAATTTACAAAACTGCTTCCATTTCGTAAAAACACACTTCGTTAAGAGATTCAAGGCCAGATTTGGAATCTACTATGTATGATGATTCTAACGAGAATAAGAGTCCATTCATTGATAAATAGTTGTAACGGAGTCGTATGGCAGATTGTTTAAAGGGGTTGACAAATGACAAAAATAATAACAATTTTTATTTTTTGTCCAAAAAGTTGTATTTAAACTGGGTTTTAATGAAAATACGTTTAAGATGAACTTTCATATGTATAGAATTGAACTACGTTTGCCTTTTTCTTAACTGGTTTAAGGAATCATAGGTCTAAGATAAACTATACAATGCATGTCGCACTATCAAAGTAACCCGAATATCAAAGATACCCCGTTTTACGGTATTTGAAAATGTGTACTTTCAGCGAGTCTGTCTGGGTCATGTTTACCCCAACATCCTACTGGTCACATTTTGGATGTCATTGTATTCAATATCAACAATTGAAATATGAAAAGATTTAAGTTTGGGGATGTTCAAAAATGAAAATAAAAAAAAATTAAAACCAATATATATTCACAAAATTGCGAGTTTAAAAAATTACCTTACAAACCATGTTCAAATGGCTTTAGGACACGAATTCCATTACCCCGAATTCCATTACCCCGAATGATCCATTACCCCGAATGATTTATCCGCAATCGTATCTGGAGACCTGCTCTGGGTAACTAACGGTGCTCCAAGTGGTTGGCCATATTTGCAGCAAAGATTTCCTTTCTTTGAGCATATGTTGTTCTTTCTAGCCATACTACTGAGGAACTTTTTGACATTCCAACTGCTAATGTGATCATCAGATATGTATCCTTCTTTCAAACATAGGCTATTCTTTCTAGTTATTCTTTCAAGGAATTTGTTTGCGTTTTAACTGGTTATATTTTTATCAGAGATTTTTCCTTCTATTTATCATAGGCTATTCTTTTAAGCTATACTGTCATATAGAATAGTGACATCAGCACTGGTTCATTATTCTTATTAGGCAGCATCAATTTATTACGTAACGTAAAAGTCGACATTTTTGGCCCTCTCCCCCTAGAGTGTGATGTAATTTGTGGACGACACCTTATTCATTATTATTCTTCGGTCATATATTCTAAAACCAAATCAGAATGACATTTTATCAACCAAGCTAGTTCATTCCGGAACGCCGTAAATTGCTTTCCTATCATAGAGAAAAAATATTCGGGGTAATGGGTCATTCGGAAGAATGGAATTCGGGGAAACGGGTCATTCGGGGAAATGTCATAGAGTCGTTTAAATCGATTACAGATGACCAAAAATAATATTTAGATCAAAATAAAAAAAATAGTATTAGAGGATTAATAATTAATAATTATCTACAAAGCTGTATGAAAAACAACAGCAATTTTGTTCCTTAATTTCTACAATATGTATGAAAATTTCTACAGAAATTTCGCACAATTTGCAAGCTTACTTTTTACTACCAGCTTGCCCAATGTTCATGTAAAAGTCTGTGGAATTTATGTAAAGGGCCCTGAACCGCAATGGAGACGGGCTTGGTGGTCTAATGGTTACCGCTTCTGATTCATATGCCGTAGTTCCTGGGTTCAATCCCTGGCCCGTCCCTTTCCTTCTACTTTGTTTCTTTCTATCCACTTTCTCTATGCTCTCCTCTCTACAACTCATGTATATTCATATGTTCATAGCCATCGCAAGAACCAGAAATGGTTGGAAAGCCGTTTCCCTTCCTTTCTACTTTCACAGCACAGTGGCAATCTATCAGATAACGCCTACAAGTTAGGGGGCATCCTTTTAGTACGTCACGCTAAAACTGGGAATTTTCAACCCCCCTTCCCCCCTTCGTTCTGGTTTTTCCTATACTTAATGCATTGCTTGTCACACTTTTATGAACCCCCTCCCCCCTCTAAGCGTGACGTACTTTATGGATGCCCCCTAATGCAATCAAGCGAACTGTGCCGCTTTAGCTTCATAGTAATAATCGCACCAATCTATCACCTTACGCCTGGCATCCACACACCAATGTGTGAACCCTCTGCCAACTATATTCCACCAACACTCCAACATCCGCATGAGTTTGTGCAGACGCAGAAGTATATCCGGTCTGATGTGGATACAAACGATTGCAATCATCACTTCCTTTCCCTTCCTCACATTGACCTGCAACCTGACAAGACAGGCGCCATTGTCGCCTAAAAATAGAAGATCACCAACGCTGATTTGGATCAACCCTGGTAAATTTATTACCCAAAAAAAAAACAGAAATGCCTGACATTTTGAAATTGGTAAAAAAAATCTTTAGTGCAATGTGATAAAATGAATACGTGTATTGGTGAGCTCGTTCCACGTTATTAGTTGTTTGCGTTAATATAAAGTTGAATTTTTTTTTCTTTTTTTTATGCATATATTTTTCTATATCTATCGTTTAATTGCGTTAGTTTTTTTTATAATTTGATACATCTTTATATCAGTTTTAACAGTTTCCCGATAGGATTTAAGAATCTGATTGATTCTTAAAATTGAATTTTTTTAAATTTCTATAAAATTATTATAATAATTATTTTTTAATTATTTGCTTTCCAATTACAGTTATAATGCTCCCATAACTCCTATATTTCATAACCCGATTCCAAATTCCAAATAAACCCAATACGAAAAGCATCCAAATCCTGTAATCTAGCCCTCCTTTGTTTTCATTGCAATCCTCCATTACCGTCCATCCCCGTCTTCGAATCGAATCCATGTCCCTCAAGCTACCTACTTCACAGTTCGTACGGAACGGACTGACTGCGAAGAGCAGCCTTCAAGGCCAGCAGCAGCGCGGAGAGCCGCGGTGCTGCCGTTGTTGCTGCTGAATTTTGTTTTTAGAATGACTATTAATTTGTTTATCAAGCAGCGGTAACCTTGGCGCCGTTCATTGACATTTTCGTCTAAATTCGCGCATCGCATCGTCGTCGTCGTTGTCGTCGGCGGTGCGGTGTAGACGTCGTCGTTGTCGCACGTTGGTCACTGTAGTTGTTGCTGTGCGCCACCACCAACAGTCGGCGGGCGGCCGGCAGGCAATATGTTGTCGTCATCGCCGCTTTGCATTGACGCTCCTGCTGGGTGCGTGCCCGATCAGGTGGGGTTAACAAAGGTGTAACAGATTGTATTATTTTGTTGAGATTGGTAAGACTTGTAGCCTTGGTATTAGTAGTGAAAGTAAAACTAATTCTCGCAGAATTTTGAAAAAAAAAATAAATTATGTTTTTACATTTTTTTATTAAATGTGTCATCTGTAAGTTCAAATGTAGGGCCCTTAGAGTACAGCTGCAAAGACGTGGGTATTCAGTATGACCATACTGAGGGTGACGGGTTCAATTCCCGGTCGGTCCAGGAACTTTTCGTAAAGGAAATTTCCTTAACATCTTTGGGCATAGAGTATCTTCGTATAATAAAGCCGAGAAGCATGCTTTGTTCCAGTTGAGTGTCGTCCCTATGAGAAGAAGAAGAGAAAAGTTTTTCAGCAAAGTTACGTTACATTTGGTCTAAATTGAGGCTAAATTCATCTTGTTAAGGTCAGGATTGGAAAATGTCACGGACATGTCATGACATTTTCCAGTTAAAAGGTTGGACATTTCCTTGACATTTTCCAACCCTGATCTCAACGTGATGGAATTTCAAAATTGAGATTCCTAAAGATTTTTAAAATAATGATGTCGTCGATGAACAGCAAAGTAGGTCAATAATCAAATGACAGTATTTTGACATTTTCCAATCCTGGTCAAGGTCGACCTGAATTTTTGATATATAACTGTTTACTATTTTGCTTATTTTGAGTTTTTGAATTATTTTTCCGTTTTGAGAGTTTGGAAAAAGTACTTTCTTCGATCAGAATACCACCTTTGATCATGTTATTCAATAATTCCAGGACTAAATTGTGTTCCCATCTTGTCACATTATTCTGCTCGGTTACCGGACCAGAGCCGGTATGATTGGGAAATGACGATGATTCGGTGTAGTAGTCGAACTGGTTTGCCGGCTAAGCTAGCTCGCGGTGCGGTAGTAGTGTGGTATGCGTGCTGATTGTGCGTGAGTTAGACCCCGCGGAGTCTGTGTGAGTACGTTGCGTGATTACCAACAGCAAAAGGCACACGGTCGATCGGTCGGTCGTCGTCGCTCACAGGTAAAGGGGCACTTAAGCAGCAGGAGGATTTTTTTCCTCTGTGTAGTCGGGGAGATAGTGAGAACACTAAAACCGGGTCTTGTTGTTGTGGTGCGTAGAAGTTAGGTACGTACCTACGAACGTTGTTGTTGCGTTCGTTGGTTGGTGTTGTTTATGCAAACCTTTTAGAGATACGAACGTCGAGTTCGATGATATCGGTTCGGTACCAGCGGGTTATAGCTTGTTTGCTGCTGCTAACCGGCTTTCCGGATCTTGCTGGATCAATTTTACTGCATGCTAAAAGGGGTATCAAAATAAATATTAATTCGTTGCGTTTTATGGGACGCATTGCGAGTGGAATTCAGTTGATACTAAATGTGTAAAAGAAGTGATGACTTTTTATATATAATTCTGTGGAGTTTCAAATTTTCAATAACAGTTCAGATTTGATAATATCTATAGGAAAATCTATCAGCTCGCCCAAATTGTACTCTTTGTGTGCCATACTTTAATTAAAATAACAATTCTCAGAGCAGTCTAAAGGAAATCGGATTCTCACACATAGAATTTATATGTATCATCATTACATTATCACGCCTTGTATATCGATCACAGACTAACGAAATTCATTTCGATTCAGCTACAACCTGTTCAACAGACTGCGACCTCTTGAGGAGTCCTTCGTCGGCGAATACCAGGCTGGTTTTCGTGAGGGCCGATCAACGACGGATCAAATGTTTACCCTGCGGATGATCCTAGATAAATTTCGGGAATATAACTTGCAGACTCACCATCTGTTCATTGATTTTAAAGCAGCGTACGATTCAGTGAAAAGAAATGAGCTTTGGCAGATAATGTCAGAACATGGTTTTCCGGCGAAACTAATTAGGCTGATACGCGCAACGCTGGATGGATCAAAATCAAGTATTCGGATCGCGGACGAAGTGTCTACGTCGTTTGTGACCTTGGATGGATTGAAGCAGGGGGATGCTCTTTCAAATTTATTGTTCAACATTGCACTCGAAGGAGCGATTAGGAGGTCAGGCGTGCAGAGGAATGGCTCTATCATCACACGGTCGCACATGCTCCTCGGTTTTGCGGACGATATTGATCTCATCGGCATCGATCGTAGGGCAGTGGAGGAAGCTTATGCTCCTCTGAAGAGAGAGACAGCGAGGATAGGCTTGACGATTAACTCTACCAAGACGAAGTACATGATAGCGGGTAGAGACAGAAGCAGGCCTAGTGGTGTTAGTGCTGAGGTAGTGATTGATGGGGAAGTGTTTGAAGTTGTTGAAGAATTTGTTTATCTTGGAACACTTGTGACATGTGACAATGACGTTTCCCGTGAAGTGAAAAGGCGTATTGCAGCTGCGAATAGGGCCTTTTACGGATTGCGTAGCCAGCTTAGGTCCCGTAACTTGCAAACGCAAACAAAATTCGCTCTGTATAAGACGCTGATTCTTCCGGTTGCCCTCTACGGTCACGAAACGTGGACGTTAAAGGAGGTAGACCGAAAAGCTTTTGGAGTTTTTGAGCGCAAAGTGCTGCGGACAATTCTCGGTGGGAAACAAGAAAATGGAGTGTGGCGCAGACGCATGAATCACGAGTTGTACCAAGTGTACGAAGATGCGAATATTGTGAAACGTATAAAATACGGCAGACTTCAGTGGGCTGGACACGTAGTGCGAATGTCGGAAGAAAGAATAGCGAAAACAATATTCAGCAGAGAACCCGGTAGAGGTAGGCGACTTCGTGGGCGGCCGCGAACTCGCTGGCTGCACGCGGTTGAAGAAGACCTACGATCCCTACACGTTCGGGGAAACTGGAGGAACATCGCCCAAGACCGACGAAGATGGTGCTCTACTATACGCTCGGCATTGGAGTAAAGTTACTTTGTAGCCAACAAGGTATCAAGGTAAGGTAAGGTATCAGCTACAACCAAGCCGAATTTTACAATTCTTTACAATCTCTACACCAGTATTGTGTACCATCACCATCTTAACCCAAAACAGCCACGACAACTACGTTTTCCTTATTCCTCCATCAAAACTTTAGCCGACTGTCGCAATGTCGCTTACGAAAACATTCGCGACGAATACATTGATACGATAGGAACTCTCACCTCTCTCATACTTTACGTGTCTAAGAAAAAGCAACCCAAGGCACGTTACCGTCGCTCGAGCGCAGAAATTCAGACACTCCCTGCAAAATGACTGTCACTAAGTTTGACCCGAATGAGGGTGGATTTGTTTAGTATTAGTACACGGCGCTACAAACAAATATAGGACGCCATTTGATCGTGTAAGGCGTAGAGCAAAAATTCATGCAGTCAGAGCTTCGTATTTCACCGTGTTTTTTCAAGAAGAAAAGACAAGCGCTGCTGTTTGGTGTTCTGGGTGTTTTGGGGTTGTCTCTAACTTTGATGGTCGGCGTTTATCATTTGAAGTGAGAATCACAGTGAGTGTCGTTAGGTATCAACCTTCCTGAAATTGCACAACTCTGGTCTCTACACCTATAGGCGAATGCGTTTCCAATTGCTCCCTTTTAACTACGATGACATGTAATTGGATGTAGTAGGCATTATTTTCACTTGAAAATAGAGAATATTTATAATATACTATGAGAATGACGGGTAGTCCCAGATATCCGGATAGTTGGTGAGTTCATTCTTTATGTAGCCCCAATCCAGCTGATGTGGAACAGTAGCAGGGGCAGGTGCACAGTCATGCTTAAGTTATATACATAGTTTTAAGTTTTCGTTGATACGTTAACGTTAATATAAAAATTAAAATAAGTAAATTTGTCAGAAGAGCAAAACAGCACATTCTTCTGAAATCTACTACAAACTTTCTGTTCCATTCACGACTAACGATTGTTTTTCTTGTTTCTTTTCAGGTATGTATCACTGATTTTTCGTCATTTCGGACGCAAACAATTTGAGTAAGGATCTTTTCAAAGGCTAACCACCAGAAGAATACTGCGAACAGTTCACTCGATAAATATGCACTTCCCGTCATAAGTACGGACTCGCTTGAAAAAGTATTGCAGCTTCAGTCAGTTGAATGTTGTACCACCTTAAACGTTAAGCAACTACCAAAATCAACGAAATCCGGGGATCCGGGGATTTTATAAGAAATTCCTTCAGGAACTCATCCATAAATTCCTCCAGAGATTCCTTCACAAGTTCCTTCAGCAACTCCTTCAGGAATTGCTCCAGAGATTCCTCAAAGGAATTCCTCAGATATTCCATCGAGAATTCCTCCAGAGATTCCTTCAATAATTCTTCCTGAGATAATTTCGCAAATTTCTTCGGGAATCCCTGCAACAATTTCTCCCGGGACTTCTGCAGCAATTCCTCCAGAAGTTCCTGCATTGATTTCTCCAGGAATTCTCCCAAGTGTTCCTTCAGGAATTCCTCTAAGGATTCTTTCAGGGATTCCTCCAGGAATCCTTTCAAAAATGGATTCTTTCAGCAATTCTTCCAGAAATGCTTTCAGGAATTCTTCCAGAGATTCCTTCAGGAATTTCTCCAAGGATTCCTTCAAGGATTCCTCCGGGGAATTTTCGCAAGAATTCTTCCAAGGATTCCTTCAGAAATTCCTTCGAAGATTCCTTCAAAAATTCTTTTGGGGACTCCTGCAAGAACTTCTCTTGGAATCAATCCAGAAACTCCTCCTGTTATTCTCTCAGGATTTTCTCCGAGGTTCCTTCGGGCATTCCTCCAGGGATTCCTTCGGAGATTCCTCCATGAATTCCTTCAGTTATTCCTCCAGAAATCCCTCCGGGGACTCTGCCAGGACTAACTCCGGGGATTCTCTCGGGAATTCCTCCGTGGATTGTTCTAGGAGTTCCTCCGGGGAATCCCCCAGAAATTCCTCCGGGGATTCCCCCAGGAATTCCTGCGGGAATTCATCCAGGACTCCGATCATTCCTCTAGGACTCCCTCCTAGCATTCCTTCCACAATTCCACCGGGAATTCATTCGGCGATTCCTCCAGGAATTTCTTCGGGGATTCCCCCAGGAATTTCTCCGAGATTCCTCCAGGAATTTCTTCTGGAACTCCTTCAGGAATTCCTCCGGGGATTCCACCAAGAATTCTTCTAGGCATTTCTCCAGGAATTCTTTCGATGATTTCTTTAGGACTTCATCCGATGGTTACTCCAAGACTTCCTCCGATGATTCCTCCAGGACATCCTCCTAGCATTCTCCCAGAATTCCTCCGGGTATTCATCCGTGAATTTCTGCAGGAATTTCTTCGGGGATTCCTCTAGGAATTCCTCCGGGGATTCCTTCAGAAATTCCTTGGGAGATTCCTTCAGGAATTCTTTGGGGGATTCCTTCAGAAATTCCTCTGGGGATTTCTTCAGGAATTGCTTCGGGATTTCTACAGGAATTTCTTTGGGGATTTCTTCAGGAATTCCTTCGAAGATTACTTCAGGAATTCCTTGGGGGATTCCTTCAGGAATTCTTTGAGGGATTCCTTCAGGAATTCCTTTGGAAATTCCTTCAGGAATTGCTTCGGGGAATTCTTCAGGAATGCCTTCGGCGATTCCTTCAGGAATTCCTTCGGGGATTCCTTCAGGAATTCCTTCGGGGATTACTTCAGGAATTCCTTCGGGGATTCTTTTAGGAATTCCTTCAGGAATTCCTTCGGGGATTCCTCCAGGAATTCCTTCGGGGATTTCTCCAGGAATTCCTTCGGGGATTCCTCCAGGAATTCCTTCGGGGATTCCTCCAGGAATTCCTTCGGGGATTCCTCCAGGAATTCCTTCGGGGATTCCTCCAGGAATTCCTTCGGGGATTCCTCCAGGAATTCCTTCGGGGATTCCTCCAGGAATTCCTTCGGGGATTCCTCCAGGAATTCCTTCGGGGATTCCTTCAGAAATTCCTTCGGGGATTTCTTCAGGAATTCTTCCGGGGATTCCTTCAGGAATTCTTCCGGGGATTCCTTCAGGAATTCTTCCGGGGATTCCTTCAGGAATCCCTCCAGGGGTTCATTCAGGAATTCCTTCGAGGATTCCTTCAGGAATTCCTTCGGGGATTCCTTCAGGAATTCCTTCGGGGATTCCTTCAGGAATTCCTTCGGGGATTCCTTCAGGAATTCCTTCGGGGATTCCTTCAGGAATTCCTTCGGGGATTCCTTCAGGAATTCCTTCGGGGATTTCTTCAGGAATTCCTTCGGGGATTCCTTCAGGAATTCCTTCGGGGATTCCTTCAGGAATTCCTTCGGGGATTCCTTCAGGAATTCCTTCGGGGATTCGTTCAGGAATTCCTTCGGGGATTCCTTCAGGAATTCCTTCGGGGATTCCTTCAGGAATTCCTTCGGGGATTCCTTCAGGAATTCCTTCAGGAATTCCTTCGGGGATTCCTTCAGGAATTCATTCGGGGATTCCTTCAGGAATTCCTTCGGGGATTCCTTCAAGAATTCCTTCGGGGATTCCTTCAGGAATTCCTCCAGGGATTCCTTCAGGAATTCCTCCAGGGATTCCTTCAGCAATTCCTCCGGGGATTCTGCCAGCAATTCCTCCGGGGATTCCTTCAGAAATTCCTCCGGAGATTCCTTTAGGAATTCCTTCGGGTATTCCTTCAGGAATTTCCTTGAGAGATTCCTCCGGGGATTCCTCCGGGGATTCCTCCAGGAATTCCTCCGGGGATTCCTTCAGGAATTCCGTTGGGGATTCCTTCAGGAATTCCGTTGGGGATTCCTTCAGGAATTCCTCCGGCGATTCCTTCAGGAATTGCCTCGGGAATTTCTTCAGGAATTCCTTCGAGGATTCCTTCAGGAATACCTCCGGGGATTCCTCCAGGAATTCCTCCGGGGATCCCTCCAGGAATTCCTTCGGGGATTCCTCCAGGAATTCCTTCGGGGATTCCTCCAGGAATTCCTTCGGGGATTCCTCCAGGAGTTCCTTCGGGGATTCCTCCAGGAGTTCCTTCGGGGATTCCTCCAGGAATTCCTTCGGGGATTCCTCCAGGAATTCCTTCGGGGATTCCTCCAGGAATTCCTTCGGGGATTCCTCCAGGAATTCTTCCGGGGATTCCTCCAGGAATTCCTCCGGGGATTCCTCCAGGAATTCCTCCGGGGATTCCTCCAGGAATTCCTTCGGGGATTCCTTCGGGGATTCCTCCAGGAATTCCTTCGGGGATTCTTCCAGGAATTCCTCCGGGGATTCCTCCAGGAATTCCTCCGGGGATTCCTCCAGGAATTCTTCTGGGGATTCCTCCAGGAATTCCTCCGGGGATTCCTCCAGGAATTTCTCCGGGGATTCCTCCAGGAATTCCACCGGGCATTCCTCCGGGGATTCCTCCAGGAATTCCTCCGGGATTCCTCCAGGAATTCCTCCGGGATTCCTCCAGGAATTCCTCCGGGGATTCCTTCAGGAATCTTCAATTGAATCATTATTAAAACATCCTATTATCAAATCACCTTGATCGACTTGTCCTACTTGAATACATTACATCCACCGAAAAGACTATTTTTGCTTGTCTGGTTGTCTGTCTGGTATGCATTTAATCGCTAAATTATCCTCATTTTTTATAATACTGGGACCTCAATGGCAACCAATTAGTCAGTCAGTCAGTCAGCCCATCGAGATGAGAAACAGCGCTTTTGCCACACTTGCATTCATAAAACGGCAAACTTTATTCCGACTAGACGGACACTACGGGTTTGCTCGCATTTTTTCATTTTTTTTTCTTTCGCGCTCGTCTAGATGGGTGTCCTTTCTCACATTGATACTCGATTTGACGGTAGACAGCCAACCAACCAACCAGCCAGTCAGTAAGCACACCGATCTCGCAGAAAGGTATTTATGCAGATGCGCCACTCCGACGACGACGACGTTGTTGGTGATGTAGTCTGATGATGTCGTCGTCGTGCGGTAGCATTTTTATATCGCACCGATTGTGATCAGTATACGGCGGCGGCCAGGCCACACCGCACTCACTCACTAGCTTGAGTGAGAGAGGTCCTCCCCCCCTAACCGAACAGGGTGCTAAAATTGAACGAATCGGTGCTCGATTTCAGCGCGGTGCTTCGATTTCACAATCGTCTGCGAAACCGTCTCGGCTGTGGGACCGATCGACCGGTGAGATGTGGTCCAGTTTCAGGATCCATCTGTCTGTCTGTCTGACAAGTAGTTGTTGCTGGCGATGTTTTGTCTGCCGAGGTGTGCGGAGTGAACTAATAAGTTCAAGGATTTTATTCCATTCCGGATGTGGTGAGATGCGGAGGGTTAGGTTGGATGGAAGTAGGTTTGGAATAGCCAGACATGTTAACTGAGGATGTTTCGTATAATTCAGTTTCATATTAGAACCGTTCGCGTTGCAAAAAGGCTCCTATGCCTTGGAAGAATCGCTGGACTTTTAGAGAGATCAACTATGGTGCTCAGTGTTAAATATCCGGGGATCCTTCAGGAACTTGTCCGGGATTCCTTCGGGAATTTCTCCAAGAGTTCCTCCGGAGATTCCTTCAGGAGTTCCTTCAGGAATTCCTCCGGGTATTCCTTCAGGAATGCCTCCGGGGATTCCTTCAGGAATGCCTCCGGGGATTCCTTCAGGAATTCCTCCGGGGATTCCTTCAGGAATTCCTCCGGGGAATCCTTCAGGAATTCCTCCGGGGATTCCTTCAGGAATTCCTCCGGGGATTCCTTCAGGAATTCCTCCGGGGATTCCTTCAGGAATTCCTCCGGGGATTCCTTCAGGAATTCCTCCGGGGATTCCTTCAGGAATTCCTCCGGGGATTCCTTCAGGAATTCCTCCGGGGATTCCTTCAGGAATTCCTCCGGGGATTCCTTCAGGAATTCCTCCGGGGATTCCTTCAGGAATTCCTCCGGGGATTCCTTCAGGAATTCCTCCGGGGATTCCTTCAGGAATTCCTCCGGGGATTCCTTCAGGAATTTCTCCGGGGATTCCTTCAGGAATTTCTCCGGGGATTCCTTCAGGAATTTCTCCGGGGATTCCTCCAGTAATTCCTCCGAGGATTCCTTCAGTAATTCCTCCGGGGATTCTTCCAGGAATTCCTCCGGGGATTCCTTCAGGAATTCCTCCGGGGATTCCTTCAGGGATTCCTCCGGGGATTCCTCCGGGGATTCCTTCAGGAATTCCTCCGGGGATTCCTTCAGGATTTCCTCCGGGGATTCCTTCGGGAATTCCTCCGAGGATTCCTTCAGGAATTCCTCCGGGTATTCCTTCAGGAATTCCTCCGGGTATTCCTTCAGAAATTCCTCCGGGGATTCCTTCAAGAATTCCTCCGGGGATTCCTTCAGGAATTCCTCCGGGGATTCTTTCAGGAATTTCTCCGGGGATTCCTTCAGGAATTTCTCCGGGGATTCCTTCAGGAATTTCTCCGGGGATTCCTTCAGGAATTTCTCCGGGGATTCCTTCAGGAATTTCTCCGGGGATTCCTTCAGGCATTTCTCCGGGGATTCCTTCAGGAATTTCTCCGGGGATTCCTTCAGGAGTTTCTCCGGGGATTCCTTCAGGAATTTCTCCGGGGATTCCTGCAGGAATTTCTCCGGAGATTCCTTCAGGAATTTCTCCGGGGATTCCTTCAGGAATTTCTCCGGGGATTCCTTCAGGAATTTCTCCGGGGATTCCTTCAGGAATTCCTCCGGGGATTCCTTCAGGAATTCCTCCGGGGATTCCTTCAGGAATTCCTCCGGGGATTCCTTCAGGAATTCCTCCGGGGATTCCTTCAGTAATTCCTCCGGGGATTCATTCAGGAATTCCTCCGGGGATTCCTTCAGGAATTCCTCCGGGGATTCCTTCAGGAATTCTCTCGGGAATTCCTCCGAGGATTCCTTCAGGAATTCCTTCGAAGATTCCTACAGGAATTCCTCCGGAATTTCCTTCAGGAACTCTTCCGGGATTCCTTCGGGAATTCTTACAGGGATTCCTTCAGGAATTCCTCCGGAAATTCCTTCAGGAGTTGCTCCGGAGATTCCTTCAGAAGTTTCTTCGGAGATTCCATCAGAAGTTCCTCCGGAGATTCCTTCAAGAGTTCATCCGGAGATTCCTTCAGGAGTTCCTTCGGGGATTCCTTCAACAATTCCTCCGGAGATTCCTCCAGGAATTCCTCCGGAGATTCCTCCAGGAAGTTCTCCGGAAATTCCTTCAGAAACTCTTCCGGAAATTCCTTCAGGAACTCTTCCGGGTTTCCTTTGAGGAATTCCTTCAGGGATTCCTTCAGGAGTTCCTCCGCGGATTCCTTCAGGAATTCCTCCGGGGATTCCTTCGGGAATGCCTCCGAGGATTCCTTCAGGAATTCCTCCGGGGATTCCTTCGGGAATTCCTACGAGGATTCCTTCAGGAATTCCTCCGGGGATACCTTCAGAAATTCCTCTGGGGATTCCTCCGGAGATTCCTACAGGAATTCCTCCGGAAATTTCTTTAGGAACTCTTCCGGGATTCCTTCAGTAGTTCCTCCGCGGATTCCTTCAGGAATTCCTCCTGGGATACCTCGAGGAATTCCTCCAGTAATTCCCCCTGGGATTCCTTCAGAAATTTCTCCAGGAATTGATCGAGAAATTCCTTCAGGAATTCCTCCATGAATTCGTCCTGGAACTCGTCCAGGGATTCCTCCAGGAATTGAGTACTGGCGCAGTCGGGTGCAATTCCGGACGAAATCGCCATGAAAGACACAAGTCAGTAGAAATGTCTAGCCGTCGTGTGAAACTACGCTGCATTTCATAGTATAGGGCCCAGGATTGACCCCTGGGGTACCCCCGCGGTGAAGCAACAATCCAATATCCGGGACTCCCAGCTGACACTTTTGAACTCGTTCTTTACACCTTTACACATTATCACGCGTATTCATCTTCACTTCTTTTGGAGCGCTATCTAGGCCGTTTTGGTTACTGATCTAATAGCGTCCACCGTTGATCGACCCTTCCAGAAGCCGGACTGGTTATCCGAGAGCCCAGGGCCATCTGGTCTCTCGGTATAGATCGTCAGCCTCGACAGACATTCCAACTGTTTCCCGTCGAGTTCCAGTAGAAAGTGGTCTGTACGCCGATGGATTGCCAAGTTGCTCCCCGTGTTTGAGCAGTAGAACCAATCTTTGCCTTTTCCACTTCTCAAAAAATTCACTTCTGTCCAGGAACATCTGTACGGCCATTCTGAACATGTAAGAGAGAACCTATATGGTCGTTTTATCCTAATACTATCTGAACCCAGTACCTTGTTCGTTCACCTTTAATAACTTCGCTATCACTAATTATGAACTTGTCGTTCGTCACTAGGACAAGTCACAGACTTGAGCCATAGGAGTCGGGAGCCCATGGTCGTGTGTAGTGGAGCGGGAACAACGTTTTCAAGATCTTCTGCGCAGTATCTCGGAGGAACCTTCTGGAGGGTGCTAACACGCCCTTTGTTTTGACCAATACTACCCTATAGGCATTGCCTCAGGGGGTCGTGTTGGCTGCCTGGCAGATATTATCGAAGAACGTCCACTTACGCGCCTTAATCTTTTTTGTTCAGTGCCAGTTCAGTCTTCCTGTAGGCCTTACTTAGCTCCTTTGTACCCTTATCGGTAAGAGCTGATTTTATCCTTCTCCTAGCTCTTAGGCTGAATGCGCCGAATCCTGAGATTTTTGGGCATCACCACTATACCTGTCTGCGTCCATTCCTGGGTAGGGATCGCCTTGGCCTGCCTCACTTTCTTCGGCTAACGAGTTTGCGCACATTCTTGTGTCCCGCCTTAATAAGCAATGGCTCCTCGTGTTTTCGCTCGCACAATCTTTCCTCAAGTGCCGTCTATGATCCAATAATGTTTTGTCTGAGCGCGTGGTTTGTCCTAAACAGTGACGATGAAGACATTCTCGATAAAGTCTATCAATCTTCTACGATGATACCTTCCGGAATGTCCACAGCATGGTTTTCCACGTCCTCATTGTCATACAGTCCGCGACCCACGTGATGAAGTCGCCTATTTAGATCTTGGCGTAAGTTTTTTGGTCACCTTATCTAAGAAAACATGCAGTAGAAGTTCTCTTTGCTCAGCATTCCGGCGTTAGGCAGGTGTTATGTAGGCGTTTTTTGGGGGTTTCTGAAGGTATTAGGTGCGTTACATGGCGACTGTGGGCGTTTTAGGGGGATTTCGAGGGCATTTCAGGAAGCTTAAGAGGATTTTTGGCGAGTTTCAGAGGCGTTACTCAAGCGTCACGTGCGCGTTTTCAGGGAGTTTCTGAGGGTCACAGATGCGTTACATGGGGACCGGGGGAGTTTTAGGGGGAAATAGAAGGCATTTCAGGAAGCTTAAAATGATATTTGGCGGGCTTCAGAGGCGTTACGCATGTGTTATGTAGCGGTTTCGGTGGTTTCTGAGAGTCATTACATCGGGACGGTGGGGTTTTTAGGGGAATTTCGAAAGCTTTTCACATAGCTTCACAGGTTTTTTGGCGAGTTTCAGAGGCGTTACTCACTTGTACCGATGGCGTTTTCTGAGGTTTCTGAGGGCCTCAGATGCGTTACATGGGGTCCGCATGGCACAAGTTTCCCAAATGGAGGAGAACGTGCCTCTGGACCCGACCTACTGATACTCGATACATGGGGTCCGAGGGAGTTTTGGGGAAATTTCGAGGGCGTTTTAGTAAGCTTCAGAGGATTTTGGGCGGGTTTCAGAGGCGTTACGCAGGCGTTTTCGGGGGTTTTGAAGGGTCTCAAGGGCATTTTTAGGGGGGTTAAAGGGGCCTACAATTTCAGAAATTACAATTTGTATCACCGCACTTAAGTGAGCTTCAAGGAGATTTCAGCAGCGCTTTTCATAAACGTTCAGGCGGTTTCATAAGAGATTCATGACGTTCCAGACTGTTTACGATCGTAGATCCGATGACCTCTACTCAAGGGAGCTCTTAGAGATTCTTGAACAAACATTGAATTCATCACTTGTCAGCACACAGTTGCATGAGGCTGCGTAAGCATGACTTTCATTTAATCATTCAAGCACACACGTTTTGCATGTAGATTCGATGACATATGCTCAAGAAAGTTTTTAGGAAACCTTAAACAGTCCTAACAATCAGATTCTATTAAGGTAACCCTACCTGAATGGAGGAACCTGATTAGATTTTACTTAAATCGACCCTACCTTAATAAAGGTTTCAGTGTAGGCTCAGTGTACCAGTTATGGCTATAGTACCTCAAATTCGCCATAGTTGATTTTCAACCTTTAAAGATATAAATCAACAAGAAAAATTTCGTGAACAATAGATCACGATCACAAAAGATGATTGCAATCATTCAAACTTCACAATTTGCTCAAATTATGGTAGAAATAAATCATTTTCCTTAACTTTTCGGCCTCCTTGCACCCTATTTCGCCATAGTGTACCAGTTATGGCAAATCCCATAAGGAATGCATGTAAATAGTGCGAAGTGGAACCCAAATTAACAAATGTGTCCATAACTGGTACAGGGTTCCTATCATTGGCACACGCCGTAATAAATACTAAAAGTAGTTTTGGCTCCGGTTTTATATTTTTCCTGTAAAGTATGGAAACTAATCTATCATTTGACTTATTGTTTACATTCGTCGGTCTTCTTCTTATTTTTGTAGAAATAGTTTTTCTTAGGTGGTGCGATAACTGGTACAGGCACCCTAGTATGTTTAACCCCATTTTTTCCGATTTATTCAAGTTTAATCTGCATAAATATATTAGAAATGCAAATTATTCGACCAAGCAAGTTAAAATATTTTCATCTAAAAATATACTTCGAACTCAAGTCAATATATGAAACTCCAGTTTTCTCAAACTTAAAATACCCCAAAGTAGGTTAAGCCCGTTGCTCTTTTATAGCTCCGAATTTGCATACTCTTCAGATTCGCACGTTACGCACTCATTCGCACACGGTCAAAATTTCCGTTTCCCATAGGCTAAAAATAGACTCCGACATTCCCCTCTTACTCATGAATGGCCAAACATCATAACATCCCTCTCACCACCTCAGCAGCGGCTCTAACGGTACATTTCACTCTTCTTTCCCCGCTGCGCTCTTCGTCGCACTTGTCCGATTGTATGCATCCATCATCGTCGAAGCCATCGTTCGTTGTTATGTTTTCGCAATCATCATCGTTTCAAGGACCCAAGCGCAAGATTTCTGTCTGTAGCCAAATCACAACCCTCTGTCTCACTCTCTCCCCCACACTTCTGGCTGCCATGGACCCTGCTCCGACTCGCTCACTCCAGCTCTCCTCCTCGTTCAACCAACACAACACATAACAACCAAACGATACGCCTTTTCCCACAGCAGCACAGACAGTCGAACCGCGAGAGACGGCCCCGAAGCCGCCAAAAGCCTTGACCATCACCATCATCGCGGGGCCTGCTTCGCCGTTTCGCGAATACCTCAGCTCAAGCTCAGCTACCTACCCATGGTTGGTGTGCGTGGATTTTTCCAACGCATTTTGCACGTCTTTTCGCGGTTCGCCTCCTCTCGGTGCTCACTTCCGCGCACGGTTCGCAAAAATTTAAATGGACTCGAACGTTAATTGCACTCTGCTCCAGCAGCCTGTGCCGAATATCGATGGCCAAATACGCACCACACGTCCACGATCGCCGCCGCGCAAAAATGTGCACCATCACCCGAACCGAACCGCATTCACACCGAAACCGAACATCGAACCAGTAGTGAGCGAATGAAGGCCATTGTCGACGTCGTTGTTGGTTTGTTTCGTTGGGCTTCTAGGTAGGTAGCAGCCTCAGCTACCGTTGGGGTCCTAACTTTCGATGGGGAGTCTGTTCTGTTTTCGGTGTCAGCAGCGGACGGTAACTGAAACAGAACGGTTGCGATCTCGTACCGGCGGTGTATTTTGTTGCCATTTTTGGTTTAAATCCCATTGATTGGCAGCAGGAGGCAGGCAGCTGGCTGTTGTTGAGCCAAATAAGTGCGAGCCTGCCTAGTTGATTGAACCCGATCATCGGGAACGAATACGCAACGCAAACGCACAAATGGTAATGGTGGTGGTGGTCTGAGCGACGATGGAATGCTGCAAAAATCAGAGAAGATTGGAACCGAATGTTCAATTCATTTGAGAAATTGTTTCAAAGAGACAAGCTTTTCAAGTATTCGAATACTTTGGCGTCTTTCCCCTAAAGCATTGTCCATAAACTACGTAGACTCTAGCGTAGACTCATTTTTGTTCACTTTGGAAACTCCCCCTCCTCTTCTTCGAATTTTGTACGTACAAAATTTTCGAAATTTGTATGGACTGTATACTTTGGCCAGACAGAGTTTATGGACAGGCCTTTCGACGTATGAAACATCCTTCTCCACTGGACTCGGGCCTGGCCCGATTGCTTTCAGTCCCTTCTGACGTTGAGTGTTCTTAGGCTCTCTTCAACCGTAAACACTAAACAACCATCTTGTGCGCGACCCGTCACAAAAGCGCCTTTACCTGGTTCTCTACTGAATATTATCTTCGCCTGTCGTTCATCCGGCTTCCATACGAGTCTCAGGGACTCTCAGAGATGTTTGAGGAGTTCTCAGGAGGGTTCAGAGGGCATCCGGTGTGTTTCACGGGTTTTCAGGGGGTTTCAGGAGGTCTTCATATGTTTCAGAGAGTCTGTCGAAAGCAACCATGGCTTGAATGGACCTGAGTCAGGTGAAATGTTACTTCCCCCATGACACCTGTTAACCCAATTATCTACCCTCGGGATCAACCTGTGGGTCAATCTTCCTTTGGTGGAACTGTCTCACACGCGCTTCCATTTGCATGTCTGCCTCCATGTCTGCGCTCTCCAGACCTTGCAGGTGTTCATCCAAGAGCTGCTTCCACCTTTCGATCACCTCACATCCGTCTGTCAGGAGGCTACCGTCCTTATCTCTGTATAGATCGGCTCGCGGCACGAAGCCGTTTCAGGATGAGTTGAGCTTTTGATATAACTTACGTGTTTCTTGAGAACAGCACAGAAGTTCCATTTCCTCGCAATCCGCACTTCTTCCAGATCGCGCTTTTTTTCTCCGAAAGAGACGGGCCGCCATTTCCGCTTCACGGACCTGGTGTGGTGGTTAGAATACTTGACTATCACGCCGAGGACCTGGGATCGAATCCCACTCCCGACATACCCACAAAATGTGGGTTCTTCCTTCGGAAGGGAAGTAAAACGTGGGTCCCGAGATAAACTAGCCTAGGGTTAAAAATCTCGTTAATACAGACAAAAAATTTGCTTCTGTTTGTATCGTTTGACGTTCTGCCGAGTTCCATGCTGCAGCATGATCGCACGCGTTGCGTTCTTCTCCTCCAAAATTGCTTTGCATTCCTCGTCGAACCATTCGTTCCGTCGACCCCGTTCCGCGTACCCGATGGTGTTATCGGCTGCGTCTCGAGGGAATCGGTGGTGTTAGAGGAGGTCTCAAGAGGGTTCAGGGAGTCTCGCGAAGATTCAGGGGTATTTCAGGGCGTCTCAAGAGGATTTCAGTAGAGTTTAGGAGGGTCACAGAAGGCTTCAGGAGAATTTTAGGGAATCTCAGGAGTGTTTCATGGGGTCTCAGGAGGATTCAGAACAATGGGAACTCTAATGTGCGTTTAAGGGGGTCTCAGGTCTTCAGGTGAGTTTCAATGGCGTTTCAGAGGTTCTCAGATTCTGGGAGTCTCGGGAGGATTCAGTAGTATTTCAGGAGATCTCAGGAGGATCCGGGGCTTTTTCAGGAGCTTTTCAAGAAATCTCAGGAGAGTTTCAGCGAGTCTCATGAGAAGTCAGGGGGCTTTTATGAGGTCTCTGGGGCGTTGCAGGGGTGTTTTACGTATAGGGAAAGTTGTAGGTGTCCCAGCAGGATTCATGGGATTTCAAGGACGTTTAAGGGGATCTCAGGGGCATTTTTGAAGCTCCAGAAGATTCCAAGCGTAACAGGAGATTTCCGATGATTTCTGGGGGCATTTCCTTCATGTCCTAGGAACATTTCGAAGGGTTTCAGGGATTGTCAGGGCGTATAATGGGTGTTAAACCACCTTAAAACGCCCTGAAATTAACTCGGAATGCCCCTGAAGCGCACCCAAAACACCCTCAAATCACCTTTAGTACTTTTTGATTCCCCTGCAGTCTCCAAAAAAAAACACCCCTTAAACTTCCTCCTATCAGGCTCCCCTGGAATCCCAGGGCTCAAACCCCTGGAAGCAAAAGCTCATACAATGCACACAATTTATTTTTGTCCAATGTCAAAAAGTGTTGCAAGTTACCATATTTGACGGTATGTTGAAATACACGTTAATAAAAACAAAAAAAGCTATATTATTTAATCTTTGGATTTTTTATTCAAACGATATTTTGTTTTTTTTTTCTGTTGGCATTTCCAGTAACATTTTCTTCTAAACTTCAATTTGTTGAGAAGTTCCATGTTGACATCCCAAAGAAATTTTTAATGAAATATCAGGTCTTTTGTAGAATCTGCTGATTTAGCCTTTGAATTGACAGTTGCTTTTTTTTCAAAAAACTTGTAACATAATTCTTATTATTACTATGTACAAATATGTTTGGATTATTTCTGTTGCTAAATCAACAGAAAAAAAAACATTTCAACCATGCACTTTTTTATCTGGCTTTTGGTTTTCTGGTAAGGGATGATGTTTTGTTTCGTCTTAACAAACCCTCTTTTCGTGGAACAACCAATAATGTCGCTGAAGTAACTTTTGTGTTGTTTGATATTCTACAACATCATCACAGGCACCTGAAATTTCTGCGCTTGAAACGACATGCGGTAGTAATTTCTCGATTTTATCTTCCCCCTTCTCTAAAATGTTTTCAAACATTGTACAAATTCTCCGCGTGTTTTAAGAGTATTGCTGCAAACCGTGCTTTATACGTTCATCTTGAAGAACGGAAGTACGGAAGTTGATCCTCAAATCAAGGTCTATCGCACGGAGATAGTGAACAAATCGGAACATCCCAAGTAACAATTTCATTGCTGATTAGTTTTGTTTGATTTTTATTAGAGTTTTATTACAGCAATAATTAAAACTCGCAGTTTTATGACTGCTTTTATGAAAACCATTGATAAAAATTTTTATAGTATGCTTGAAGATATTCATAAAGACAGATTTTAAAAGTAAACAAAACTTTCTGATTTGTAAACCTTCTGGCAATCATTATTACCACAATAAAACTGTTAAAACTCTCAACAGATGGCGATCCGCTTGATTAGTAACGACATCTGTTGGTGGAAAAGCAGAACTACGACATTTCTAGGTTTATTGCGGTCATCATAAAAGTAAACTTGCTTTCGTTTTATTTTCGCTGATTATGGTTGTCGCCATATTGAAGAATTAGCTAACGTGAATGGAAAATAGTTAATTTTACTCAAATTAGCAATGAATTGATAGTTTGCCACCATTTCCATAACATGCTCACATAAATAAACTCTCTCTGCTGAGTTTTCTTGTGATTCGAAATAGTTTTACTAAATGAACAAATTGATTTATTTCATTCCAAGGTGATAATATTCACTATTTTCGAAGCGCATTAATTTTATGATTCTGCCACCCCAATATTCACGGTAAAATTGAATGCGCATAAGCCTACCAACACAACAACAACTAAAATATTACTTTGAAGTGACCGCTTCTACTTACGAATGATGTATCGTCCTGAACTTTACGTGCCATCGAAGAAGCTTCTCTGCATCTTGAGCTGTCAAAGTTTTTGTTGAAAAAAAAACAACAACAATCGAGAATGGGGAATTTTTCTACTAGGTTTTAAAACGGTTTTATTGCTACTCTTAATGCGGTTTGTAAAACCTCTCCGAGAGTGGTCCACTTAGCCGGAAGATGCTCTTAAAGAGGTTATCAAGAGGTTTTGGTGTATAAATCAGTTCTATAGCGAGTTTTATAAAATTGGTCATGAAGATCTCTTGTAGAGCCAAACAAAACTTAAAATGTTACTTGGGATTAATATATATTGCATAGTTTCAGAGCCAAACCTGCATAAAACATCCACCATCTTGAATTTTCGATATTCTGGTTGTTACTTTTGAACTCCGGACATTTTCCCCTATATCAAATTCACCTATAGCTTCCCTGGAAGCTTAGGAACGTAGCGATCATGATGGTGGCTCCAGAGAGGAACATCATCCAGGATCACATTCTCAACATTTTTTTATTAAAAGGTCGTCTATCACTAACCGAATACAGCATATGTGTTGAAATTAACTGTCCTTTATCCTTCTCTGCTGATCGCTTATGTGTCGTAAGTCCATTTCAGCTGGCACGCACGCCATTTCATTGATATTTCGTCTTATTTCAACTAGTAATGGTTTCAAGTCGAAACAAATTAGGTTTATGTCCTCACCATTGCTAGTAGCAACTATGATCAGAAGAGAAAAAAATATTAGATTATGTATTGGTGAAGTATGAAGCCGTTTTGTTTTGTACAAAATAAAACTTTTTTTCTTGTTTTTATTAATGTGTATTTTAACTTAAATGCTAATTCTACACTCACAAAATAAAACGTAAGTTAAACCAAAATGTTCATTTACACCGTGTCCAATAAGTTCTCATACAAAATACAAATTTAGAAAATATAATTTTATTTCACACCTGTGATTCATATTTTCAAAATGAATGCATATATTGAAGGACCACATAATACTGATTAAATAAAGCAAACGGTTTAGAATAACATTATTTTCTATTTGTTTCTATAAGCCTAGCAGTACACTACCGTTTTCTGAAATCCGTTTGATCCGGCATGCAAGTAATTTGCTCGAAAAGTTTTTCATTCTACGGTAGCTAAATAGAGTCCATAAGGTTAAATTTTGAGTTTATATCCCAAGTATTTTACCAAAAGGATATACTAGAGCTGAAACAATACAGTTTTGGTGATGATATGGTAAGAAATTTGCTAGTAAGCTTCACTTGAGCTGATTTCCTTGAAAATGTTCGTTATATTATAGAAAAACATCATAAAACGTAAATTTTGGACAAAATTTACCACAATAGGGATACAAGTACGTTTTAGAAGTGAGAATATTGTGAATCAACAAGATATGATTCAGCCATGCTTCTTTAACACAACAAATTTCATTAAAACAGGTAAATGAACATTTTTGTTTGATTCACGTTTTATTTTGTACAAAATAAAATGGCTTCGTACTCCACCAATACAGAGTCTCATATTTTTTTCTCTTTTGGCCATAGTTACTACTAGCATTGGTGAGGACAGGAACCTAATTTGTTTCAACTTTAAACCATTACTCGTTAAAATGTGACGATATACTAAAGAAATGGCGTGCGTGCCAGCTGAAATGGACTTACGACACATAAGCGATCAGCAGAGAAGGATAAAGTACAGTTAATTCCAAAACATATGCTGCATTTGATCAGTGTTAGTTTGCCTTCCAATAAATATATTTACTTTGATAATCCTAATCACAGATGTGAAATGAATTCAATTTGATTTTGTATGAGAACTTATTGGACACGGTGTATTTATTAATTTTGTTTTAATGAGATTTGTTGTGTTGAAGAAGCATGGCTGCATCTTATATCGTTGATCCACACCATTATCGCTTTTAAAACATGCTTGTATCCATATTCTGATAAATTTTGTCCAAAATTTGCTCTCAAACCAATTGATCAAAGTTGAAGAAATTTTGCAAGAAAGTGTCTCTATAAGTATCATAACTGCTAACAAAATTTCATAATTATCATCACAGAACTTTGAACTGTAGCGTAAAAGAACCATCTATTTTGCGAATGGTAATTGGTCGTGATTGTACAAAATAGTTTTCATCCACAGTTAAAAGTAATGCATCGATTTTTATGAAATTTGGCACAAACAATAAACTTACACCAAAGAGTTCTCAGTCATTTTGTCATTTTTTTTTTGGGACATTTTACCGATTCTTTAAAGAGCTACAGCCGTACTTCTGTGTCTCGGTTATTGCAGATACAGGCTTTATATTTTGTACAGCGCCTAAATGTTTTACATTCTAATTCTACTATGTCGAACTGGTTCCCTTTGCGCTGGCGATGTTGCCACTTTTATTCGCTGTCCATGGTAGAATGATTAGCACGATGATATTGATGTGTGGCTTTTGTTCCTTTACCAATATTGCATGTCCTAATACTCTTCAACCCTTTGGAGCCGGAGGGGTCAATGTGACCCCGGTGATGAAACCGAGCATAACAAACGTATTTGAGGCCAGCGAGGTTACGGCAGCAATGGCGAAATTATCCGGCTCCGAAGGGTTAAAACATTTTTTAAGAGCCTAACATATCTCAAAAGAGTCGCCTTTTTATTGTGGGCTGCTATCTTGAATTTTGGGTCGACATCGTGGATTTTATGGTGTTCATTGATGATTTCCGTACAGCATTCGTACTAAAACTAAGAAAACACTGAGAATAATATTCATTGCGGATCTATGTTAGATGTCATATAATACAAATTTTCCAAGAACCTTACCCTTTTTTATTGTTTTTCTGTAGAAAGCTAAGTTACAGAAAATTTAAAAAATAAAAAAAAAGAATAAATGTTCCATTACACATGACAAATATTTGGTCGATCAAGCCCGTCATAAGGCCAACACAACGTGAATCATGGCAACCTTGGATGAATGTTTGACTACAATTACAAATATTTAGCAATACGACAAACAGTCTAATGGCACCTTAAGAAACATGTATAGCACCTTGTGACGAGATTGTTTTACATAGCTAGATACTGTACGTATCTGATCGTGTTCCAAAAATCAAGTTAATCGACTAAAAATTGACTTAACTATAGCAGCAAGTGCCCAAAATAGGTTCCCCTGCCCAAATGGTCCCAGACCCTATGTGGATTTCAGAAAGTCTTAAGTAATATTTAAGAAGGTCCAAGTTTTTTCATATTTTTTTTTTATTTTTGTTATAACTTTTGAATGGTTGAAAGTATGGGAAATATGTTTAGTTTTTTTTTAAATGAAACTTGTATCGTCATTGCACAATTATGGGTCACACCCATTCTTGCACCCATTTGAATTACATGGTGAAGTGACTGACTAATTATTGTGACAGAGTGACCAATAATTGTGCAATGACGGTACGTAGAATCTATTTTTGATTTTCGAGATTCTTAAAAACTGTTTTCTTTTCATTTTCTTAAAAACTGATGAAAACTAAAAATTCGAGAAAAAAAGATAGAAGCTTTTGATTATTCTGCCGACGGTTTATAGTTACTACCGCTTTTGATTCATATGCAGAAGGCCCTGGGTTCAATCCCTGGCCCGTCCCTTTCCTTCTACTTTGTATCTTTCTATTCACTTTCTCTATACTCTCCTCTTTATACAGGGTGTTAGTTATACGACTCATGCATATTCATATGTTCATAGTCATCGTTATAACTAAAAACGGTTGAAAAAACCGTTTCCCTTCCTTTCAATTTTCACAGCACAGTGTCAATCTATCAGATAACGCCTACGAGTTATGCAATTATGTGAACTGTGCCGCATATCTTCAGAATACTAAACACACAATTCTATCACCTTACGCCTGGCATCCACACACCAATGTGTGAACCCACTGCCAACCATATCCCACCAACACTCCAACATCCGCATGAGTTTGTGCAGACGCAGAGGTATATTCGGTCTGATGTGGATACAAACGATTGCAATCATCACTTGCTTCCCCTTCCCCACATTGACCTGCAACCTGACGTGGCAGGCGCCATTGTCGCCTAAAAATACAAGATCACTAACACTCACACATTGAAGATGACTGCTACTCCCGGCTGATATCTCATTGGGTCCTTGTGTGAGTGTAGCTGGTCTGGCGATACTGGAGTAGCATCTACGGGCGGTCATTCAAGCTCAAGCTCAAGCTAGAAGCTTTTGATCATCCTGGGCTTCTTGTCAAATCGAAGAATAAGGTTTTTTGGAAAAATAAAATTATCTGGAAATGCTCCATAGAGGATCCTACCAAGATACTGAAGAAACAGATTTAACTATCAATGCAATGGAATTAAGAGTGGTCGAGCCAGATCGCGTAGTACCATTTGCGAAATAGTGATGGGCATGTAACAGCCAGCCTTCAACGCACACGCACTGATCAATAATGGATACGCGTGTGCCAAAAGTTGAACTCTTTTGCCAACCGTCCGTCCGTCCGTGAGCTGCGTGCGTATGCGTAGGTACATCGTACATCCAGCAACCGGAATCGCAGCTCTGCAAGCAACCAGCAGTGACGTGAAGCCACGCTTCACCATATTAGTGCGAATTGATTGATCGACCAACCGTCGCGTCGCGTCGGAACCCCCCAATCCATTGCATTGATCGATCGTGAACTGTGGAGAGCCCGCCGCTTGCTGACCCCATTCACGCATGTAAACGACCGACCCCAAACCGATACCTACTCAATACGCATCCCCGAGTCGAGTCAGTTCAGTGCGTATTGATGATTGCGGTCATTGATTGGGCCCAAAATCTGCGCCGCGCCATCGATGGTTGTCGTTCTGCAGATGCGTGCGGGCGTGTTTGTGTGCGTGACTTCGCTTGGAATTTGGCATTTTTATATGGTACTTGAACTAAGCATTACATTTTGTCTTGAATATAATAATTATGCGTTACGAACCAAATTATTGCTGATCAATTTGAATTCGCGAACCTTTGGTCATTAGGAATTGAGATCAAGTTCCATTTCATTCACAACTGGACACAGATCAGTTCAAGGTTTCAACCACTACTGGAGCTGCCTTCGCTCACGCACATTCCACAGTCTCTTATGCGGTCGTTGCTGCTGCACAGTGGGAGATTTCCACACGCACAGATGGACAAAAGTAAGTGGAGTAATAAAAAAGAATTCGTATGACCGATTAGGGCAATTTGAGATCCTTTCACGATTTAACTTGTATAAAAGGAACGAACCAAAACACTATGATGAAGATAGTGATCTACTTCAGTGCGCTACATAACTAGTTGAACTAGTTGGAAAGAAAATTTTCGACAATTGCAAAAAATTCGGGGGAAATTTTTATTCAAGTCAGATTTCAAGTATTTCAAAGGCATTTCTGTTGGATTTGCAGACAGTTTCCGAAGAATTTCTCGTGGACCAATATTTATTTGGCAACCTGACTATATGAGAAAAACAACATTATTACAGAATTTGTTATTTTGTTACAATGATTTTTGTAACAACGTTTGTTATAAAACATGTATCGTTAGTAGTTAAAATAACAAAAATTCTAACAAAACTCGTTTCAATTTATACAAAAATATAACAAGTTGAGGTATAATCATAACAAGAATATATCAAAATTTGTTAGACTAATCATGCAAAATCATAACAAAATTATAACAAGTTCTGTTATATATTCCATAGCAAATTTGTTACAAGTTTTGTAATAAATCTCTTGTCTCGATGAACCAAAATAACAAAAACTATCAATGTTTTTCGCGACAACACAAAAAAGCTTATAAATTCTGAAATACTTGTGTTACAAAACATATAACAAATACTGCAATAAACGTGTTACAAAATTATGTTGGATGCAATTATAATGCATAATATAACACATGTTGTTATACATCTGTTTGAATGAATGAAACAAGTTTTGTTATAACTTTGTTACTAAAATATATAACATACGTAGTATAATTTTGTTATGCACAGTGTATCAAACAATTATCCGTACAGCAATTTTTTGGTCAAAATAACTTTTCATTTAAATGATAAATTTTTTATACGTCAATCAAAAACGCTGAAATTTTGACCAATTACAACCCATATATTAAAGCTCCATTGGTAAAATTTTGAGCGATATCGAATAAGTTTTCTGAAAGTTATAGAACTTTTAGTAAAACTTATAAAATTTTTGAATACAGTTGTAAAACATTATAACTCAATATGTACTTGATGAAACTTTTTCAATATTTTTCGTGTTACAGCTTATACCTAAGGTCTTCATAAGCAGCTTCGTTTATAGTTTTATATTCAATATAAAATTTTGATTGGTCAAAATTTCAGGGTTTCTGAAAAACGCATAAAAAAGTTATTAACATTTGAATGTAAAATTATTTTGACAAAAAAATTGCTGTACGGACAATTGTTTTATACTGTATATTCACGTGGAAAAATACATATAACAGAATTATATTAACCATTGTTATTTCTAACAACCCGAGTAGATGAAAAGAGCTCAATAATAGCATATTTTGATATGGAGATCAAAAAGTGATATGGGTTTGATTGACATAAGAGATAAAAGATCTAAAAATAAAATCAAAAATTTACTCCTGGAACATCATCATCATATCATATATAGATTTTGTAAGATCTAACCAATAGCAGCGAGCTATTCGCTTGATCTTGAAATATCAAATTTTGATATTGTTCAGATGTTTCAGGAACATTTTTGATTGACATAAGAGATAAAAGATCTAAAAATAAAATCAAAAATTTACTCCTGGAACATCATCATCATATCATATATAGATTTTGTAAGATCTAACCAATAGCAGCGAGCTATTCGCTTGATCTTGAAATATCAAATTTTGATATTGTTCAGATGTTTCAGGAACATTTATCAATAATTTGTCTTAATTATTTTCAGATCTTTTATCTCTTATATCAATCAATTCAATATCACGTTTTGATCGTCAGTATTTCACCTCTACCCGGGAACAGTTGCCATAATTTTGTTATGATCTTGTTATGTGGTTTTGGTCGGGAAGGCATTCTTTGTGTAAGCCTTGAAGTTTTTTTTAGACGTATTAGCAGAATTTTTGTCAGAAACTCAAGATTCCTTAATAAAATTCTGAAGCAGTCTTAATATCTGGAAAAAATAAGCAAAATTTCAGGAGAAAAAAGTTCAAAGCGAGAGCACATCAGAAGAAATTATGCCGAAATGCTTCATTTTTCGCAAAATTTAATTTAAAAAAAACTCCTGTGTAATCTGTGCAGAATGTCTCGGTGAGAATAATCAAGTGAGTCTATAGTCTAATAGTCGGTTAGTCTAGGCGAATCCCTCAAATGTTGGCGGAACTCTGATTTCTTCATTGGCACTAGTTTTATTTTTCTGGTTTTTGGCCTACCAATATCCCATAGTTTGCTGACGCCACTAAAAGTGCGTAAAGCGTCGCTCAAAATCGATTGCCAATCGAGCCAATAAATGGTTCGTGTGTTGCCAATCGAAACGGCGGCAGTTGCGGTGAACAAACGTAACAAATGGGAAGCTCAACGCACCGCGAAGGTTAGTTTTCGACAGTTTTCGATTACTTGTACCAGTCGAAAAGCAGCGATCATTCACCATTGTCGCGCCTCTGTCAACGAACGCACTCGATACGATGGCTGATGCAAGAATTGGGCGAGAGGTCGATGTCCCGCTCTATATATTCGGGTTCGATTACCTCCTTCAGGGTGCATAAATTTACCTTTATAACGCAGGGACTCGCATTTGATTAACCTAAAGTAAACTCATGTCGGTCGTCGTCGTCGTCGTTGTTACTGTCATCGCCGTCGACATTAGTAGCGGCTGAAGTCACGTTCAACAGACGACGACGACGACGACAGCGACGGAACCCACAGAAAGTTGACGAAATGCACTACACAAGACCGTTCCGAAATCCCTACCGCTGCGAAACCGGATGCAGGTGAGTGTGTTTTACCTTAGAACTGCTCTCTGGCTGCAAAGCCGCCTTCCGAACGAGCGAGCGAACGAACGAACGAACGCCGGACGAAGGGGATTATTTATGTTTTGATGAGCGAAATTTACCTTTCGCGTGTGGACGATTAAATTGTAACTTTGTCCACTTGAGGTTGAGGAGAGGAGGGCCCTCAACCCGGGAAGTACATGCAGTGGGAATAGCTGAATAAGTCTTGTCGCCCGGGAGGGGGACCACCATAAAGCTGGAAGGAAAGGGAACCGCAGCGAATTTACATGTCATTACAATTACTTCAAAAAGTGGGGTTCACTGCTGGAGCGTTGTTGTAAGAACCCTTTCCTGTTGTTTACTTTGATTGTTTTGTTGCATTGGGTCGGGCGGTTTCGGGGGTTATTTTCCGTTGCAAAGGTTACAGTAATAACTGTACGTGACATGTGATTTAGTAATGCATTTGGAAAGCGATTTACTGCGCTGTTGCATGCCACATATTAATTTAGGTTTTGGTTATGCCTTCTATACGGATGTGCTACAATGTGTGCCCTAGATTTGATCGCACTCTGCGGATTTGGTGGCTTCATGGTCAGCACTTTGTCTTAAAAGCTTGGATTGGATGTGGTACCGACTTTGGCGAATCGATGACCATATTGCACGAGAAGTTGTTATTGAGAATGAAGAATTAGAATCGAGAGACGAACCAGCCAAGGGCTGAAAGTCTCTATAATATAGACAAATCAATCTTAATTAGAATCTATCGAAAATCTCAAACCAACAGAAAAAAACATAGTTTTACAAAAAAAAAAAGAATGGAACTCTCTGCTGTATTCTATAACCCAAGATACACCTATTAACAAATAATCAGAAATAAATTGCTCGAAACAAATACATTCCTCTTTTTCTCTACTCTTTTTGACCCATCATCTCTATCTTACATTTTAGGGTTTCCGAGAGAATTTCTGGGAAAATCTCCGAAAGAAATCCCAGGAGGTGCCCTTACTGGAATCAGGGAGGAATGTTTTGCAAACAATCTTAGAATGAAATTCCTCTAGGAATCTGTAGAGAGTAAAAATGCTGCATAAAATTCCGGAATGAGCCCTGAGAATCCATGCGATCCTTGGAAAACTCTGAAAACATATTCTGAAGGAAATTCTACGAGAAATTCAGGGAAAATTTGTAGAGGATCCTCAGAAAGAATCTCGTTAGGAATTTCTGTAGTTCTTCTAGGTGGAGAAATTTCTGGACAAAACATCTAGAATTCGTGAATATAACTCTTCCAGATATTCCTGGAAGAGTCTCCGGTGATGTATCTGGAGGAATCCCAGGAAATATCTTTGGAAGAATCCTTGAAGGATTTCTCAAAGGAACCTCTGGAGGATTCCCGGGAAAAATCCCTAGTGGAGAATCTATCGAAATATACAAAGAAATATCGGATACTATCTTAGGTGGGCATCTCTGGTTGGTATCGGAAAGGAAGCACGTAAGGAATTTCTGGAAGAATCCCAAAAAATCTAGGGGAGTATTCCGAAAAAAAAACTGAAGAAAACGTAGAGGAAATTCCATGACGAATCCCGGAGAATATATAGTGACGAAATTCCTGTTAGAATTCAAAATGAAATTCCTGGAAAATTCACGGAAGGATTCTTGAAAACAGTTTTTTGGAAATTTCTGGAGGAATCCCAGCAGAAATAGTATGAATAACAGGACGAAGCCGTACATGAATTCCTGAAAGAATCCCGTAGTTATTTCCCTTAAATTTTCTACAGGCGTTCTCGGATTCCTTGAGGGATCCTTATTGTTATCTCCGACGAAATCCCTGTTAGAATTCAAAATGAAATTTCTGGAAAAATCCACGGAAGGATTCTTGAAATAGTTCTTTGGGAATTCCTGGAGGAATCCCAGCAGAAATAGTATGGGAAATTGAAACCCAAAATACAGCAAAATCCCTAGTAAGAAATTACAGAAGAATCTCTACACGAATTCCAAAAAAAAATCACGAGAAAAAATTCCTAATCCTTTCCAAAAAGATATTCCTGTGGGACCCTTCATAAGTCACTTAGACTTTTTTTGGTGAAGGAGTAGGTCTGGTCCACGTTTACGCTCCATATAAATTTCAAAATGTTTGTATTGTCAAAAGTCTACGAGGGAGACGGGGGGTCTGAGATTACCAAATTTTGGTCTACATGGTTTATGAATCTCTGATAAAACCCTGCGAGAAATCTCTGAAACAATCGCTGCAACAACTCCTGAAGCAATCTCAGCAGGAAATCTGGCGCTTAAACTTCTGCAACAATCCGTTAATAGCCACGTAGACTCTGGTTTATGAACGGCCCCAATTATTCTTTTGCCGAATCCCTGGAGGCATCTCTAGAAAGAAAAAGCAAATTTTGCATTTTCCATATGTGGAACGAGAATCGGGTGAAGACGTGATTGCTACCCCAGCATCACATATTTTAAAATGTCTGACATCTAATCACTTCAACCATAAGCAACATTTGACGATTGTACTATTTCAGAGTTTTTCGGCAATTTGAAACAGTTATGATTTAAAAGGCTGGGCATGGTTCGACCACGAACGGCCGACTTCAGGTACTAAATGAACAGAAATGTGTTTTTGGTCGTTATCAAAAGTTACGCGAAAATCGTTCGTTACGTAACGTCAAAACACAGCTAAATTAACATAGATTACCGAATGGCATTGCTGAGTAAAAACCACTAACACACTTTTATATTGATTATTCCAAAAAGGTTGTCAAAATCTAGGGATGACAAAACCACCACTGTAACATTAGAAAAAAATTAAACATTTGTTGATTTCCATATTTTTATTAATAAAATCTAAATTTTAAAATTAAGTTTATATTAGTTATGAATTATGGTTAAACGAGTCATGAATAATGTGTTTTTTATGTCATGAATATAAAGCATTCAAAATATCATGATATCATTACGTGTTTTGCCGTACCACAAGCTTAGCGTTACGTTTTAGATAATCGTTGAAAAATTGCTTATTCGCTTATGGAATCATGAAGCATTCACTCTGGAGCTACGAACTTAACTCATTAAAACATAAACTTGCTTCATGATTCTGGTGTTCGTCATTTATTAATCATATTTTGTTGACGAAAATTTGTGAGCTTTGTCATGAAATCCTGAAGGGAGTATTCTAAAATCATAAACCTAATTTGAGAAAACATAAGCATGGTTCGTTGTTCTAGTAGTTGTCATTTATGATTCATAGTTTGTTGATGTCAAATGGCATGCAGTCATAGAACCGTAAAGTAAACACTTTGTAATCATGAACATGATTCATGAAAGCGTAGGTTCGATTTATAATTCTACAGCTTGTAATTTCTGTTACGTATTTCATTAAAAATATACACATTTTTTAAATCGGGTATTACTCTTATGAATCCACATAAGCTCAAGGGCCTCACGGTCTTCAAGTGGGTTATATGTCCGGTGCTCGTCGAAAATCGGTATACCGACGATATGTGGAACCGTTCCAGCTAACGTTATGTACTGGACGGTCTCCAGCTCCATTCTGTTCTATAAATATGTTAAAAATTGAATTCAAACCTCAAATGTCAGATTATGCTCATTTGCTGGATCCGATAAAATATATATCCGGAATCCTTAGCGAAAAACTGAATAAAACATTGTTTGAAATAGAATACTTTCAATGCTGCCGCAAATTTTTCTATTTTAATAAAATGGGAACTTCCCTCCTTTGCTCGTTCTTGATAAAAACAATACCACTTCGGTATTTTTTTTTTCTCACGTGTTTCAAAAATTTCGAACAAGCATTTGTACTTTTGTTAGTTTCTTCTCACTAATTTATCGCTTAGCGGCACCAAAATACATTGTGTTTATTCATAAAAAGAAATGAGTGAATAAATTAATAATTTAATGACTCGGATTCATGTTTACAGCAATCAGAGTCATGATGGCATAACACAGTGATTTCATGACTTGTCGACAAGATACAATGACTAGTCGTCAATCATAACTTGTGCTCACGGAAAAGAATGTTCATTATCAAACGATGCTTATTATGAATATGTTGTCATGCTACCTGTAGTCATAATATCATGAAACGGTAATGTTTATCATTTCTGACTTCTTGGTCGTGAATCCGACAAAGATTTTCCTGTGTAAATAATTGCACTGGAACCTCCATTTAGATAATGGTTTGGGACTGTCTAAATAAAACTTTTACCTAAATGTATTCATGATGTAAATGGATTCAGTTTACATATTACATAAATGGGTTTCAAGATCGAAGATGTTTAAGAAGAGTAGGTGGCTAAAAGATTTAAAGGTGGGTCATGCGGAGGGTGGTGGATGTTGGAGACGTTTCAAGGCGTTTCAGGGAGGATTCAAGGCTTTTAAAGGAGGTTAATTTCGGTTTCAGATGCATTACAGAGGCGTTTTCGAAGGATCTATGGTGCGTTACAGGGGATCCGTGGGGGTATCTTGAGATTTTCGGGAGAATTTCAGTTTCTGGGTTTTTTGCGGCTTCCAGAGGCGTACATGATTCTTTTCGGAGCTGTCGGAGTGTCTGAAGTGCGTTATAGGGAGCCACGGGGGTTTCAGAGGGGTTTGAAGACATTTCAGAAAGTTCCAGGGGATTTCAGAGAGTTTTGGAAGCGTTACAGCAATGTTTTCTGGAGATTTGGATGGTCTCAAGTGCGTTTCAGGGGACCGAGGGGGTTTTGGGAGGCATTTCAGCTAGTTTCAGAAGATTTTCAGCGGGTCCCAGATGTGTTTTAAACGATTTTTGAGGTTCTCAAGAGCATTACATGGAGTTTGCAGGGGTTTCAGCTTCAGATGGCATACAATTATTGACAATACATGTTGGATCAGAACTCGCAGCTTCATGAGGATTCCAGAGAGGCATTCAATGCGGTTCATAAGCGTTACAAATAGTTCGGTTATGTCTCAAGATCAGAAGGCCTTTGCAGTTTTCTAGCATATTGCCGAAAAACATCTCTTGCGCCAATTAGTGTTCCACGAATGTCCAATCAAAGTTCAACCATTAAAGAGAAAATAACATGACAGCTATCGGCATGCCATCTGCGAAATACTTGCCGTTAGCAATGCAACCGCGAACCAGCAATGCTCTCTGCTGCTGCTGCATGTGTCCCAATTTCAATTGCTGTTCCCAAAAAGCCCCATGTGTACGTACGTTTGCGACCGGGAACTACCCAACCCGTCGTCGTCTTCGTCATAGTGGTCCCGAAAACGGTATCTCCCTTCAATCACATCAGCAAATCCTCCCTAAAATGTGAACAACAGCGGTGCGATGGAGGCGGCAGCTGCGTGCGGCGGAAACCTGATCGCTGCGCCATCAATCCGATTTGCTGACACCGAAAATTGTTACATTATTGTACCTCTGACCGGCCGAAAAAAGCCAAACGATGACGAGGACGACGACGACAACGGCGACTGTGTGTCCGTCCATCCATCCGTCATAATCCGATCAGAAGTCCGCGCGCGCCGCTTTGCGTTGTTTGCGGTGGTGGCTGTGGGAAAGGTCTTGAACTACATTTCTCCTGTTGGGACTCCGAGACTGAGCTGCTGAGAATGGCGGCGGAGGTTCAACCCGCCGGCATTTGACAGCGTAGAGTAGCGCCGCACAGTTCGCCAACAACTCCATTCGTCATTGTGTGGGTATTTTTTTACTGCTTAGTCATACAATTCTGAATGAGGGCGGGTGGCGAGGTGGAGCTCCGCAATTTGTAAATGAAGCTCCGTGGTGGAATCAGAGGGAGGGAAGTCAACGAGTGTGTAGATTGTGGATGGATGAAGCCATTATTATCGCGGCAGTGGCGGAGGTGGACCAGTTTGACGAAATGCGTCAGAGCTGCCAGAAGGATCGGCGGGACGCGTCAAAACAAGCCTTGTTTGGGATTTGTTTTTATTCCGGACGATTTGAAGATTTGGTGTTCGGATGGAGATTGTGGCCCTGGTGGTGCGGGTTTTGGAGTTTTTGTCGGTATTTGATTACGATCAGCTGGTCCCTTCTTAAGTTTCACACTCGTGGCTTAATAAAGGTGGTATTATGAGTATGTTGTTATTAGTGTGTCATGCCTCGAGCATGTATGCTTGTCAAAAACGTAATCGTAGCTACACTTGATTCTGAAGTATCTTCCTGAGAGGTTTGTGCTGTCACAATTGATATACGTAAATTATTCGGTTTATTTACCGTATGACGGGCCAATTCTTCTTCTTCTTCTTCTTCTTGGTATAACAACCCCACTGGAACAAAGCCTATTTGTCTGCTTAGTGTTCTATGAGCACTTTCACAGTTATTAACGGAGGGCTTCCTCTGCCAATGACCGTTTTGCATGTGTATGTCGGTTTGCAGGGACGAAAATACTCTATGCCCAAGTTAGTCAAGGGAATTACTTTACGAAAAGTTCCTGGAACGACCGGGAATCGAACTTAACACCCTCAGCATGGTCATGCTGAATACCTACGTCTTTATAGCTGTGACTATATGGGCCTACTTTCAAACAAGTTATCACATACTGCACTCCGAAAGGCCTTTTTCCAATTATCTTGTACCGACTTTTCGAACCCTCTAAGCAGAATACCCTCTTTGAATGAGTGTAATCAGTTTCGTTCCTTTTAATTTCGCCCTATGTTGCTTACCCTTTGACAGATACGCGTATTTCGACTACCACTTGTAATCTTCCTCACTGTCAGTCATCCACTGGTTTTTCTAATTGTTGGCAGTGATGTTAATGATCACCAAATGATCAAAAACGATATCTCTACTCGACATTATGTCAAGTAGCGATTTGGACATTGGGTGTTTGTGGATGCCCCAAAGGGGGAGTCATATTGTTGTTCTATCACATGACGCACATTCAGCAGGCAGATTCAATTGTACCTGAAAGTTGTATACTCAACTGCGTTTCAAAGTACTCTAAGCAGTGTCTTACGAGAACTCCAAGAAATACCTTAAGAAATCTCGAATCAGTTCAATTTCAGCGTTTGTTTACAAATCACAAAGTATTTGACCTGAATCGGGACTTTATTCAACCACATTTACGCTTGGTAAAAAGTCTGACTGTGTTTCCATGGAAATCTTACAAATGATTACTTCATCCAAACCTAAAACAAATCCACGAGAGTTCATTACCCGCGGTCAAAGTTTTTCTCGGTCACTTCAATTCGCATCCGCCTAACAGCACCCACGTCCCCAAAATACAAAAAGCCGCAGCCTAGACTATTTCCACACAAACTAGAGACCATACACTTTTCCGTCGCATTGCCAACCCTCCTCCCGTGACTATCACCGTCGACGACGACGACGACATCGCCAACGACACGTTACTTTTGAGTGAAAACTTATTTTCCCGTAATGGTGCGGGTATGATTCAATTACGTTTTATTTATACTCTTGTTTTCTTTCCGGTTTCGGTGTTCGAGTCGCCGTCGTCACTCCGTTCGCGTGTCATTGTTCTACTCTACGCTCGTCGCCTTGCCGAAACTGAGATTTTTCCACCGGTGTGGGTGCTGCTGCTGACCAGTCTCGTCCTTCCCATCTTCTGCGGGTTTTCCATCCCGCAATAACAAAAATGTGGCAAAATTATAACAAAACATGATATTTTTAACTCATTGTGATATAATCATGTGTTATATATATCATAACCCGACTAGAAAATTATATCAAGATTATATCATATTGTGTTATGATGTTGTAATATTTTTCAATAACTTATTGTGTTATAAACTAGATGCAGGATGATGTTAAAATAACTAAAATTGTAACTAAAACCGCACTGGTCCTATCAAGATAATAACCTTATATCAAAATAGGTTCAGATCAAAATTATAACAGAATGTAATATGAATATTAGCTTCAGGATTTCAAGTTTCTATCAAAATGTGATACAATTTTGTAACATTATTGTCCAAATGTCGAAGAATCAAAACTAAATTATATTACAATGAGTTGTCAAACAACATTTATAGCACATTATGTTGCTATAATTGAGTTATAGTATTTCAAAATCGTCAAGAATGTTGAACATGATTATATCACAATGAGTTAAAAATATCATGGTTTGTTATAATTATGTTATATTTTTGTCAGAACTTTCTATTCGGGAAATGTTTTTTGATATCTCATTGTAATACAATTTAGTTTTGATTCTTTGACATTTAGAACATGATGTTACCAAATTGTATCAAATTTTTAAACTAGTAATCCTGAAGCTAAAATTCATATCACATTTTGTTATAATTTTGATCTGATTATAAAAAAATAAGTTATCGTCCTAATGAGATCAGTTTTTAGTATTTTAACATCATCAATATGTTATTATAACACAATATGATATAAACATGTTATAATTTTCTAGTCGGGATTCCACGGGCAAAATTGGAATCTCGTCGACCGACGCTGCGTGTAATGTAGTTAAAGTACTTTTGTAAGATCTAGACTGTACGTGTACCTACTGGTACCGCAGTGGTTCACAGGGAGAGGTACAACACGGCGATGGTCGTCTGAGAAGTTGTTTTCCCATTTTCACGCAGGCAAAACACCACCGTCTGATTTGTGTGTGTTTTCCTTTCGATATGTGCCGTGTGTTGAATCTGCTCGAGATCGCGATTTGAGGTCAATGACATTCGGCACACTAATGGATACCTGACTAGAAAATTATATCAATATTATATAAAACTGTGTTATGATGTTATAATATTTTTCTTTAACTATAAACTAGATTATGTTTAAACAACTAAAATTGTAACAAAAAGAACAATGGTTTAATCAAAATAATAGCTTATTTTGTTATAGTCAGATCAAAATTATAACAAAATGTGATATCAACTTTAACTTCAAGATAACTAGTTTCTACCAAATTTTAATACAATTTTGTAACATTATTGTCTAAATGTCGAAGAATAAAAACTTAATTATATCACAACGAGTTATCAAACAGCATTTATAACAAAATGTGATATAATTGAGTTATAGTATTTCAAAAACACTTAGGATGTTGAACATGAGTATATCACAATGAGTTAAAAATATCTTAATTTGTTATAATTATGTAATGGTTTTGTTACAATTATCTAGTTGCGCAATGATCCAAACACGATTCCGGGAATTTAGGTTCCGGGTCATTTGGTCGAATGCCATTCGGCCAAACGGCATTTGGTCAAATGACCGGACACCTTATCGATTAATGCTGCATGCACAAAATAGACCTCAAGGACTTTACATCTCTTACGGAAATACAGTTTACTGCCATTTACTATGTAACGAAGAAAAAAATGAATATTCCACCACGAACCGCATTTCACCCGCCTTCCCCATAGAGCAGCAGCAGCAGCAGGCAGCACCTTAACAGCGTGTTTGAAATTTGTGATAAGCGTTTATTAATTCGGATATGGCTCATAAATTTCCCAGTCAGTCTGCGCGACTGCAGCCAGAGTTCAGCAGGTTCAGCAGCTCTGAACACTGAACGGCAACAGCAACAGGGCCCTAGTCAAGAAGTCGAACGTTGACTTGTGTAGGTACACCTATCTGCTATCTTAGAGGTGGCGTCGTTGTCGTTGTTGTAGCGTTCCCGACTAGAAAATCATATCAAGTTTATATCATATTGTGTTATGATGTTATAATATTTGTTTCTATAGCTTGTTATGTTATGAAATAGAGGCAGGATGATTTTAAAATAACTAAAATTGTAACAGAAAGTACACTGGTCTAATCAAGATGATAACCTATTTTGTTATAATCAGATCAAAATCGTAACAAAATGTGATATGAATTTAAACTATAGGCTTACTAATTTCTATCAAAAGTTGATACAATTTTGTAACATTATTATAAGTGTTAGCAAATCAAATCTAAATTGTAATACCTATAATGATTTATCAAACAACATTTATAACATAATGTGATATATTTGAGTAATAGTATTTTGAAAACACCTAGTATGTTGAACATGCCCAAGTAACATTATTTAGTCAAATAGACTAGAAGAGGTTTTTAAGACTATCATTAAACGTGGAGCGGACCTGGTGTGATGATTAGAACACTTGACTATCACGCCGAGGTCCTGGGATCGAATCCCACTCCCGACAAACTCGCAAAATGTGAGTTCTTCCTTCGGAAGGGAAGTAAACTGGGTCCCGAGATGAACTACTAGCCTAGGGCTAAAAATCTCGTTAATACAGATAAAAAAAACTATCATTAAACCAAAATAACAGCCATTAGGTTTTATGACGGTTCTCAAAACCTCTACAAGACTATTTGTTCATCAAAATGTTACTTGGGATGATTATATCACAATAAGTTTAAAATATCATGGATTGTTATAATTATGTTATATTTTTGTAACAATTTTCTAGTCGGGTTGCGTTGGTTGGGACATTTACAAAAGAGTTGAACACCGGCGACCGGGTGCGACCAGCCACCGGTCGCTGATGATCTCCCTGCTGCTGAACCAAACTGGCCCGAAGTGGTTGGCATTTAGCGATGGGCAAACAAGCTGTCCGGTGTCTGATGCCGGGTATCAACTGGCTAAGTCAATAAATGGTGGAAAAAAAAACGGAGTCGGCTGTTCATCGAATGAGCGACTTCTATTGAGCATGATACTTGTGGATTTTTTTTAATGAAAGGTCGTAAAAGTATTTACACAGTTGAAACGGGAAACCGTGGTGGAGTTTTTGTATTATTTCCTCTGTTTTCTTGAAAGAGCAATACAAAAGATGTGGGTCTTTTAAAACCATACAAAAGCTTTTTTCAATGTCCTATAGACGGAAAATGTTTTTTTAGGAATTCATTCGGCTTCTTCCTGGGATTTCTTTAGAAATTCTTCCAGAGACTCTTGAAAAAAATTGTGAGATCCATTCGGGAATATTCCGCAGGGATTCCTATAGAAACTGACCTAGGGGTTCCTTCGCAAATTTTTCAAGAGATTGTTTTAATAAAATCTCCCATTGCTTTTATTATAAATTCGACTAATAATATTTTCAGAAATATATCCAGATTTTCCTCTAGAGATATCTTTACAAATATCTCCAAGTAATACTTTGAAAAAACTTCCACAGATTTTTCAATGATTCTTTCATGCCATCCTAGGATTGATTTAAAAAATCTTTTATGAGTTCTTGAAAAAAAAATCTTCCTAGGATTCTTAAAAAATCTTTCAGGGACTCCTTTGGAAACTCCTCGTCAGTGCTGAAAAATTCATTTCCTTTTTCAGCTGAACCTGAGAATATGGTATACGAAAAACTTATGCGGCTAGACCAGTTCTGCAAGAAAGTCACGTAAAAAACGATATTTTTCGAATATTTAAGGTAAATGTCACGGACTACCTTCGAAAAATGCAAATGATATTCACGGTGAATATCATTTGGCTTTTATCAAAGCTAGTCCGTGACATTGACCTTAAATATTCAAAAAATAGCGGTTTTTCCGTGACTTTCTTGCAGAACTGGTCTAGCAGCACAAGTTTTTCATATACCATATTTTCAGGTTCAGCTTCTAAAATGAGCTGTGCGTGAATGAATTTAGATATGACGAAATGAAATTTTCAGCACTGCTCCTCGTAGATTTACTTTAAAAAACATCCACGAAATCCTAAATTCAGTCAGAAATTCTTTTACAAAATCTTCTAGGGATTCCTTTAGACGTTAGAATGTCCTCCAGAAATTTCTCCAAGAACTCCTTAAGAAAGTCCTGCACGGATAGCTTCTAAAAATGTTGCATGGATTCCTTAAGAAAATACGTCAAGAATTTCTTTCAACAAATCTTGCATAGATTGCACCAAAGATTGCACCGTAGATTGCACCATCTACGAATGTGTACCAGATTTTTTATAGGAATTCCTCCCTCCTCAAAGCATTTACAGTGGTTTTTCGGTTTTATCACGGTCAAAAAAAATTTAACCGTGATATAAACGAAACCGTGAATTTAGCGAAACGAGAAATAAATGTAAATTTTTCATCCAAAATCTTTCAGCTGCAAAATATATAAGTCGTAGCTTATATTTTTTAACTGTTTTGGTGGACTGGACAATGCAGTATTTATTTTATATTGATTTCGGAATGTTTTAAAACAAGTGTGATAAAAACGAAATAAAAATCGTGATATAATCGAACAGAAAACCGTGAATTTGGGCGAGTAGTGATTAAAACGACTAGTGATAAAACCGAAACGCCACTGTATTTAAAAAACTTTCTATGTACGAGATTTTTTCAGAAAATGATTCACGAATCACGAGTCAGTAACTCAGAATTCCTTCAATTTACAAATTCAGAATTTTCTCCAAGAATTGCTCTATAAATTCTACAAGAGATTATTAAGGAAATTCTCCAGATTTCTTCACATTACTGTAGATATTCTTTCAAGACATTTCTCTTCCAGAAATTTCTCCAAGGATTTCTTAAGAAAGTATTACATTCTTTCAGAGATTCGCATGAGGATACGTACGGAAGGCTGAAAGACATTCTTGCAGTGATTCATGCAGAAATTCACACAGAGATTTCGTCAGAAATTGCACTGGGTATTCCTCTATGTATTTTCTCAGAAATTCCTCCAAGCGTACCTTTAAAAATTTCTCTATGGATTCTCCAGGAATTCGTGAAAAAAATGTTTATGAGTTTTATTAGTGGATGTCTCTAGTAAATATGTTTTCCAACAATAACTCAAGTGGTTTTGTACGGTATTCCAGCTGGAGTTTCCAGTTGTTTCTTCAGGCCTGAAAGTCTCTTTAATAAAGACAAATCAATCAATCAAATCAATTGTTTCTTCAGGTATTCATCCTGGAATTTCTTAAGAAAATCCATCTGTGGATTCTTAAAATATTCCTGTTTTTTTTTCAAAAATTCTTTTGGGAATTTATGTGTAATTTTATTCAAATTTATTTTTATTTCCATCAAAAATTTCTTCAGCGATACTTTCAGAAATATCTTGAGAGACTTCTTAAATAGTCCTAGAATTACTTCAAAAATTTCAGCAGGGATTTTTTCAAAAGTTGTTCCAGGGGTTCTTTCAGAAGTTGTTCCAGCAGTTCCATCAGAGATTCCTTCGGTAATTCATCTATGGTAATGTACTAGTGAAGGGGCGCTGAAATTGGGAAACCTCGACTAACTAGCTCTGATTTCACCATGACTGCACTGGAATTAATGTATTTCATATCTTGTCAGTAATCTGTCGAAACATTACAATGACCTTTTTATTGAACTTTCTACAAATTTTGGAATTTCATTAGCTGAGTACATGCCAAGATAGTTTAAAGCTTCTACCGAGTACCGACAATATCAGAAATATTGTTACGTTTGCAAAAGGGTAAAATAAAATGAACATTTGTATTTTTCCAATATATATTCGTTATACTGGCACACAACGTAAGGCGTTGCGCATTTATAAGGTTCCAATGTTACAATATATTCCAATTCTCAGTAACGAAGACATAATAAATCTTGAAAGAATTTTTTAGAAAGCTTTGAAGAAAAGTCTGTATTGAATCCCTTTAGAGAATCACCCCATATACTCCGCTAATCGTGATCATCGACAAAGCGAGATATGTTTATAAAAACAAAATGAAGTAAATGGTATGCTTTGGCGCAATTATGGGTGCTCCACAAAACAATTTATTGATATGAAGTGCTCTGCGTGTCAAAAGGCTGAAAACCCCTGCATTATAAGTCATTATAATACAAACTGCAAGTTTTGAACTGATTTGATATTGAAAATTTCACATTTTAAAAAATGTACATAAAATCGAAGTAAAGAAAATTGAGGTTCCACTAAATCGAGGTATACCTGTACTTTGGCAATGACTTTTGTGAATTTCTTTGCAATTGCAATTTCTTAAGTTCTTTCATCAGTTCTTTTAAGAGTTTCTTCCGTAATTACTGTAAGATTGTTTAGACATTTTCTTCATACACAGCAAAAAAATATGAAAGTTAAACAGCACCTAAATTGAAGATCAACTGAATTTTGCGGCAGAAAAATGTAAATCACCAACATTTAACGTCAGCCGAGCAGCCCACTGCTGGTCAGAGAGCTTGTTTACAGATTTTAAAGCATATTCGCTTTAAATTTACATGCATCTGCTATAAATCATGCCAGCCACTCTCCGTCATCAGCTAGGCGAACGGCTGCTCGCAGCTGTGGCGGTTTCCCCATTGTCTCTCGCAGTACTCTCTGCAGCAGCCGGAGCATGTCGGGAGTGCGTGCATTATGGTAGAAGCAGTTTAACTTTGAATGTCTGCTACTCAACAAGCTGAAATAGCCGAGAGAGCTGGGGCGTGCTACTCACACCCCAAGGATCTGAGTTCAATTCTCGCTCGGAGCTCAATTTTTCTTTATATTTTCTAACAGATATCTCCAATGTAATTTTAAGATCGTACAAAAATTTCCATCATATATGACGGGGTCCTTTTGTTACATTCGATCAGTCATAATTTTACAGGTTTTTTTCGAACTGTGTAATTTATTCAGTGATGCTTTGAGTGAATTCCTGCGGTAGTTTTATACGGAATGTCTTCAGCCATTTGCAACTCACTTCGAAAATTTCTTTAGATATTTCATCAACAATTCCTTTTTCTGGCAATTATTTTTCAAACTTTTTTAGGTATTACTTAGGGAACTTTTTCGGTAATTCCTTAGGAAATTTCCCTATAATTTTCTTCCGCAATTGTATTGGACATACCTTTGGGGATTCGGCAAAACTCTTCAAGATTTTTGTCGGGATTTTCTTTGGAAAATTCTTCGGCAATCCTTTCAGATTCGGGGTTTCTGCGGAAATTCGTTTGGAAATTTCTCTAGCATTGTCTTTGTCAAATCATTGGGTAATTCCTCAGCTGATTTCTCAAGCATTTTTTGGGAACTGCTTTGAGAATTTCCTTATGAGTTCTCACATGCATATTTCAACCAATTCCTTTGGAAATACTTTGTAATTTCTTCAGCAGGTTTTTTGATTTTTTTTTTAATTTTTTTTTTTAATTTCTTCGGCAATTCCCTTGAGAACTCTTTCGAGAACCCCTGTGGAACTAGATTTGGCGATTCCATTTTCAAGTTCTTGAAGACATTCTTCTGGGTAGCGCGATTGTTTTTGAAATTCCTTTGTGAATTCCTTCAGAAATTTGAATTAGGATATTCTGAATTTGCGAAGGCATTATCAGAGAATTGAACTGGGGAACAAATTTTCAAAGACGTACCAAAGCAATTCACGAAGATATTACCGAAGGATTCTCCAATAAATTGCCTAAGAAAATACCAAAGATAATGCCGAAGACATTAACGAGAGGATCTCTTGCTAAATTGCTGAAGCATTTTCCAATGGAATTGCTGAATAATGTACAAAGAAATAATGGGAAGAATCGCTATTGAATAGTGGCCGGCTACAATGCGTCGAGCGGATACAAACGCTTCTTTATTCGAGGTTTTTTTATTATCGTACAAATTGGGCCAAAGGTTCTCAGATTTTCATGAAACTTTTTCCACAGACGGGTCTCATGGATATATGAACAAAAAAACGGGAAAATTTCAGGGTCGCCTTTTTTCCCGCAAAACTCAGGTGGAAGTTCTTTGTTTTCCCTGACACTACTTACTTTGAAAAATTATAGCTCAAGAACGAAGCATCATAGAAACAAAGTTTTCTTTTAGAAAATAAAAGCAAATTTTCTCAGAAATCATGAGAAGGTTCATAATCTTTAATCGCTGAAATTTTTGGAATGCACTTTTTTCCGTTTTTGAATTATAACCAATTTTGTTGTAAAATGTCCAAATGTGTCATATAAGCCTTTTCTGTGAAAAATCATAACTCAAGAACAAAGCATCGTAGAAACAAAGTTTTTTGATAAAAATGAAAGCATATTTTCTCAGGAATTTGAAAAAATATTAAATGGGAAAAGTTTTATAAAGGAAAGCCGGAAAAATTATGCCCGAGCTCGCGGAAAATTTTCAATAAAATTTTTTTGAGAAGATAATTTTAAAGCTTTGATCGCTGAAATTTTTGGAATGCACTTATTTTTCGTTCCTGAAAAATGACCATATAATATATGCGTATATTCCTGAGAAAATTTGCTTTCATTTTCATAAAAAAAATTTGTTTCTACGATGCTTCGTTCTTGAGTTATGATTTTTCAAAGAAAAGGCTTATATGACACATTTGGACATTTTTCAACAAATTTGGCCATAACATAAAAACGAAAAAAAAAGCGCATTCCAAAAATTTTAGCGATTCAAGATTATGAACCTTTTCAAAAATATTTTTTTGAAAATTTTTCACAAGCTCGGGCATTATTTTTCCTGCTTTTGTTTACGAATTTTCTCAACTGTGGAAAAAAATGTGGAAAACTTTTACCTGCTCATATTTTTTTTTATACCTGAGAAAATTTGATTTTATTTTCTAAAAAACAATTTGTTTCTATGATACTTCGTTCTTGAGTTATGATTTTTCCAGGAAAGTAGGCGACCCTGAATTTTTTTCATTTTTTTTGTTCATACATCCATGAGCCCCGCCTGTGGAAAAAGTTTCATGAAAATCTGAGACCCTTCGGCCCAAACCCGTACGGTAAAAAAATGCCCTTGATTTTCTCAAAATCCTGTCAGTTTATTAACTTCGCGGGTGACTTGAAAACGTGACTGCCAATTGGACAACAGTATAATTGTTCTCACTGTCATAAAACAAAAGTTCATAGAACTTTCCTCTCGCTAAAATTGGTTGATGGCAGGTACTTAGCCAGGTACACGTTCGTTCTCCTGTTGAAATGCAGGCCGATTTACGGTATCAAGATTCTGACACAGTTGAACTGTACAGGGTGACCGTCACTGTGGCCATCCAGTGTAACTCGTTGCGTCGACTACATTGACTTCAGAGCCTGGTAACCCTAGAAATGTTGCAGGATGCTCGAAGCATCAAAACACGAATTTGAGCCAAATCGGTTCCCCACATACCTGCCATCGCAACAACGCTCATGTGTACTGCACAGCCAAACTTAAATAGCCAATCCTGCCATCATCATCGCCGTCGCCACACAGCAACAGACGAAGGACCGACCGAGTTGGCACAACTTGCAACAAGAACAACGCTGCTGATGGTGATTCACGTGAAAAGCGCGCGCCCATGGTGACGAAAAAGTGCTGCAAACTGCACTACACAACCCCACCGCCATCGCATAACTCGCCTTCACTGACTGACTGTTCGCTCTTCACCGACATCGGAGTGTAGGTAGCAAAGGACATGTCTATCAGGCCGCCCCGTTTGGCTCGAAAGAACGGCAGCAGCAGCAGCAGCAAAAAAAAAAAACAGCAAATCGAGGAAAAATCGGAACAACAACAACAAATCGGTACACAACTCTGCGGTAAAAATAAATTGAAAACAAAGTTTTGCGCCACTTGAGATGGTGTGTCTAGGCAGCAGGCACACATACGTACGTACATATGTATGTATGTCGTCGTCGTGTGGTGTGCCCTGATTTTCCCAATCGCCTTCAAGAAGTAAGTCGAAGCCGCAGCGCAGTTGAGTTGAATTTAGATCTCGGGTGTCGTCGTAGGTACGAGCAGAAGGGACGATTAGATAGATATATGTCGGTTGATAGGTGCTCTGCTTTCATCAGACGTTTCTGCCAAAACAGAAACGTTTTGTTGGGGCAAAACATACCACCCAATCGTGTGTGTGTTTAGCTCTGATTGGGTGGCCCTCTCAATAAAGATTGAACTACGATGCAGTTTCGATTGTTCGGTGTTGTGGTTTCTTCCACTGATGACAACGCCCCGGTCTTGTGATATCGGACGATTTTGATGGGATGTGTTACATATAGTTTGCTGCAACAAATTCACGGAATGTAGTCTAGGTATCACTTTGAAATGTCTAAGATGTTTGACGATTTGATTCAAATCCTCCTTCGTTTCTGCAGAATGCCTGGCGCTCGTTAGAGCTGATTTGGTACCTATTCATTTTTCTATAACAGAAAACTAAACCGTGATAAGACACAGTTGACATATTTTTGTAAAAAATCCTCTGAGAACTTTGAAGTTTTCTAGCTTGTGTTTGCAACGAAAGAAGATTTAATAATAAATTATCGATTTTTGTGACTCAACCAGCCGAGTGGAAGTATTACTTAACTCCAAAAGCTACACTTTACAAATACAGGCATGAGTGAGAAATGGACAAACTGGAGTGTAATTTGCGAAAAGGTTACTCGTCCTTTCGGTGAGTCTCATTCCTTCTGAAAAAATCTATGGAACAACTTTTGAAGAAATCCCTGCTGAAATTTCTGAAGTAATTCTAGTAAATTCTGAAGAAGTCTGTTAAGATATTTCCGAAAGTATCACTGAAGAAATTTCTGAAGTAATTTAAAAAGATCTTAAAATTCTAAATTAATTCCTGATAGAGCTTCTGAAAAACAGGAATATTTTAAGAATCCATAGATGGATTTTCTGAAGAAATTCCAGGAGGAATACTTAAGGAACACCTGGAAACCCCAGGTGGAATACCTGACAAAACCTCTTGGGATAGTTTGAAAACATCTTTGGAGAAATCCTCTAATAAAACTCCTAAACATTTTTTTATTGAATTCCTCGAGTAACCCATAGAGAAAATCCTAGAGGTAGGTTTGGAGGAAATCCTGGAGGAGTTTCTGAGAAAGTACATAGAGGTATACTCGGCGAAATTTCTGATGCAATCTCTGTGTGAATTTCTGTAGGAATCTCTTCAAGAATGTCTTCCAGCCTTCCCGCAAGATTCCTTATAAACATCTCTGAAAGGATCCTTGGAGGATTTTCTAAGACTTTCTCAAGATATCCTTGGAGCAAATCCTGGAAGGAATATCTAAGAAAATGTTCAGAAATCTTGGGAAGTTTCTTAACAATCTCTTGTAGAATTTCTAAAACAACCTTTGGAGAAAACTCTTTGGAATGCTTTTAAGAAAATTTTGAAGGAGTTATGAATTTCTGATTCTTATTGTACCATTTTCCAAAAAATAAATCCTTGGAGTATTTTTGAAAAATTTAATGGAAAGTTTCCTAGATGAATTGTTTGACAAATTTCTGGAGGTATCTCTATTGAAAAAGTTCTAGATAAATTTCTAAAACAGAACAGAAAAATCGTTAATAAATTTCTAAAACATTATTTGTAAGATTTTTGAAACGAATCCTTGGTGTTTTTTCAACGAATCCTCCTCCCTCTCCCTCTGCTTCTTAGCGTAACGTCCTCATTGGGACAAAGCCTACTTCTCAGCTTAGTGTTCTATGAGTACTTCCACAGTTATTAACTGAGAGCTTCCTCTGCCAATGACCATTTTGCATGCGTATATCGTGTGGCAGGCACGAAGATACTCTATGCCCAAGGAAGTCAAGGAAATTTCCTTTACGAAAAGATCCTGGACCGACCGGGAATCGAACCCGTCATGCTGAATACCCGTGCGTTTACCGCCTCGGCTATATGGGCCCTAAACGAATCTATGCAATATTTTTGGAAGCTGTCCGTGCAAGACTTTCTTAAGGCGTTCTTGAAGAAATTTCTGTTGGGCATTCTAAAGTCCAAAGGAATTGTGGGCTTCGTGGCCGTGCGATTAGCGGCGTCAGTCGTCTAGGCGTTTCGGGCCTCGGATTCCCGCTCCAGTCGGGGAAAACTTTTCGTCAAACGGAAAATTTTCCATTGGGCCACTGAGTGTTATGTGTGTTGTCCGTTGTCTCGTCTTAGAAATGTTCAGTCTGTGCAGCCTCTTGCTGAAGACGTTATAGTGTCTTTTAGGAATCCCAAAAAGATTTTGTGAATGAATTTCTGACGGAATTTCTTTAGGATTTCGTGGATGATTTTTTAAAGTAAATCAACGAGGAGTTTCCAAAAAAGTTCCTCAAAGGATTTCTTTAAAAATTCCTGAGAGATTATTTCAGGAACTCGTGAAAAATTTTTAAAATCAATCCTAGGATGGCTTTCAGCAAGGGTTCATCAAAGAATTATCGAAAAATCTGTGGAAGTTTTTTTTTTCAAAATAATCCTTGAAGAAATTTGTAAAGAAATCTCTGAAAGAAAATCTGGAAATATTTTTGAAGAAATTTTGTAGTCGAAATAATAATAAAAGCCATTGGAGATTTTCTGGAAAAACTCTTTCGAAAAAATGTGAAGAAACCCCTAGGGCAGCTTCTATAGGGATCCCTTCAGAGAATTCCCGAATGGATCTCACTATTTTTTTAAAAGTACCTGGAAGAATTTCCAAAGAAATCCCAGGAAGATTTTCTGGCAGGAATTCAGATTGAAAAAAAAAATCCCTGGTGCAATTTCCAAAGCACATCCCAGAGAAAGTTTTGGAATAAATCCTTGGAAGATCGTTTGAGAGAATGCTTCAAGAAATTTCCGAAGCATTTCTCGAAAAAAAATCTAGAAAAGACCCGATAAAATAGAATAGAATAGAATCTCTGGAGGATTTTCTAAGGAAATCCCTGGAAAATTCATACACAACTATTTGTGAAACTTCTGGAGGAATCTCTAATAGAATTTCTGGAAAGATTGGAAGTTGTACGAATTTCTGGGGGTCGTGACAAGTGGCTTCTACAAAACCATCATAAATCATCAATAAAACCAGACAAAATTGATCCTTGACCTAGGCATGTGGCAACAGCTGATTATCCCAAAAAGCGCATCTTATACCGCTTCCCCTTGGTCGTCGCCGATCGCTCGTTCGTTCAAGGCACAACAGCCTAGACTAGACAAACCCCACTCAGAATACACGGACCGTGTGTGTGTGTGTATGCGGTGCGAAATAGCTGCTCATGGAACGAGAACGCGCTACGCTCGCCGCTGTTGTCTACTTACCGGATCTTTTCCTGTTCGTTTGGTGGCTGTCTCCCGGTGCGGCGGCGGTCGGGAAGACGCCAAAAGAGGAGGGTGGCTAATAAACGACGAATGGGGGGACCGATTCGTTGATTGAATTAAAGCATTTTTCGGTTCTGCTCATTGAGTTTGGGACCGGCGGGAGTCGGAGCAGCCGCTGTAGCAGCAGTGTGAATTGAATTTCAAGCGAAATTAGCCTTGGTGTCCATACAAAGTTGCGTGCACTAATTAAACGCATCTCTCTGTCTCCGTCTCTGTAGATAGGGGGCCGGAGACGTTCCATGTTTCCGGTTGTGCAAAGTTTTGATTTACACCCACCACACGCGGGCGGGTAATTGGCTAGAATTTGCAATGATGATCACGATCACTTCAGGCTCGGTCACTGCTCGGTCGAGTTTCAAGAGATGGTATCACATGTGGTCTAGCGAGCTGTTCTTGATTAGGGAGGAATAGTGAACATCGTATCAACGGAATTTCTTGATGGTTCAGTTCTGATTTCGTGGAGAAATTTCAAAGAATTAAAAAAGTTACTTTCGGATTTTATAAAATATTCTATAATGTATAGTGGAATCTTTCTTCTTCTTCTTCTATGTGGCTCTACGTCCTCACTGGGACTTGGCCTGCCTCGCTTCAACTTAGTGTTCTTTGAGCACTTCCACAGTTATTAGTTGAAGGGCTTTCTTTGCCTGCCATTGCATGAATTTGTATATTATGAGGCAAGTACAATGATACTCTATGCCCGGGGAATCGAGAAAATTTTCCCGACCGGAACGGGAATCGAACCCGCCGTCTCTGGATTGGCGATCCATAGCCTTAACCACTAGGACATTTAAAAGAAATAATAGTGGAATTTTAAATGTTTTCATCCAATCCCCGTCTTTCTAAGCACCGACTAATAATGATCGATTTTATTCTTGCACTTCGCCTAGTGCCTCTTGACCAATACGGAAGCATTCACTAATTTATAAATTAGCTTCCATATCACGTAAAAAAATGTTGTAAAATTACTATAATTTCTCCAAAATAATAAGATTGAATAATTGTCCCTCGAATTCTATTTCCGTTTATTCCACGTCTATTTTGGGCACAACCTGAATTCTATTCCCGGAACACCTTCTACGTGACACTATAGGAGTTCAAACATTATGATTTAACCGTAGGTATTTCTTCAAAAAGTCGGTCAAACTCTTCGCAATCCAATTCAAATCATGCGTCCAAAGTACGATTGAGCAGAAAACTTTTAAATTGTGTTAGATGTAGCTTCACTATTTCAATTATTATTTTCGCCCACCAGATCTTAATACGCCGTCGCAATGCAACGAAGAAATCTTTCTCGATGTTACGTATGAAGAAAATCCACGCATACATTTGCTTGCATCCTCTCTAGACGAAGACAATTTGTTGTTTACATTTTACCGACGGGAAAAAAGTGATTTATTTGATTAATTGAACAGCTTTTGCTGCATTCTGCAGCAGTGAAATTCATCTTTGAAGTGCCACAGATCTTTTGTGGGGTGTGAATTGAGGGTTGGTTCAACAAGATCCAACAGTGACAAAGTCAAAATTGAACGGTGATGAAGAACAATTAGGCTTGCTGCTGCTTTGGTGCGGTTGCCTTCGTCGTATGCTTAACGGGAAAATTTGTCAAACCGTATTAAGTGGGGTGGAATTTAGTGCAATTATTCGATTTCTAGTGCTGAAGAAGCTGGTTATCGCTTTTCACTTCCATCTAATAAGACGTTGGCAAGGGTAAATCGAAATATCTGTAATGATTGGCTATTTTCCGTCTGATGTGACGGGAATCAGCGCCTATGACGAAGTATTGATTTCCCTATTGTTGATCGTTATTTTCAATTGTTAAATACGTGGATATTCAGCAATTCTGCGCTGAAGGGGACAATACCTATGTCTGCTGTTTATCATGGTACTGCTTCCACCTTTCGATGATTCTCTATTGGCATGGATTGAAAATCATTATAATAAAGAAATGATAATAAAAACAAAACCCATGTCTATGTTCTAGATGCTTTCACTGTAATCCTTGCACATAACAAGTTCATGGCACGGATTCTAAAATACAGTTGTCGAGCATTTGAAAAAAAAAATGTTTGTGTTTCTCCAAAACTACGTCTACTACGGATCTGTTGTTGCTTTTTTTTATGTCGTATAACGTACCGTCGTTTACCTTACTGCAGCAATACAGCTCATCTTTATTATTGTTTCTACGAATTCAACCCCCAATCCTTCCAAGATGCTCTAACAGCTGCAGAAGAAAACGAAACAAATCAAACAACAAAGACAACTTAATCACATGATAAAGAGACCAAGCTTATCAGCGGCACGAACAGAAGCGGCAGATCCTCTCGCACCACTCCAATGCAGCAATACCGTAAGACGCAACTGATAACCCTCTACCTGAGGTGCTCTGTCTATCTATCCTGATGAGCAAAATAGCTCCACAGCCAAGCCAAATGCCCCAAAGCCGCCACCCACGCCACACCGCTGACTCGCGAACTTGCAGCTTCTAATGCTGCGGCACAGCTTATTTAAATGGGGCCAAGCCGAATCTAATCTGGTGGAAAACGACCGTACGATTAGCGTAACACTTTCGAGATAGAGACGGACTGGACTGCCTGTTTACAAATCCAACTGGACCTGCCTGCGGACTGGACTGCAAGCAGGGCCGTGCAAAATCGCTACTGATACGGTTGGTCAAGACTCAAGAGCGGTGAACGGCGGCGCCTCGCGCGGAAAGAAACCACTACTCACTGAACTGACTGACTGGCAGACTGCAAGCAAGCAAGCTAGGCGTGTTGGATTTCGCGACCTGTGGCACGTGCGCGAGATAAGAACTTCACTTCGGAATAACAGTGCTCTGGTGGCGCCAGTCAAACTTATCACTTATCAGTATAGGAGCACAAATGTTCTGCGCAAGAGGACGTGGGCGGCGTGTGACTGGTCAGGCATGCAGGCAGGGTCATGCGCTAAAAGGTATTTGGTGAAGATTTTGGAATGACATGCAGACTCAGGATGTTCTCCAGGATTGTTTAGAACTCTAGAAGCGACTTGATGGAACAAGTGCCAAAGGTGGGGTCGCAAAACAAGACATTGGCGCATGAATGCTAATGCATGCTTTGTGGTGGAAATCCTCACACGATGCTGAAAGGTTAAAAGAAAAATCTTGAATTATAGGGGCTGACAAACGTAAAACTCAAGTTGTTGAATCACGAGCCCGGCAGATGAATGTGATTGTCAATCTCACTCGTAACTCTTTTGGTTAGATTTCTAACAACGTAAATTCGATCATCAATGAATGGTTGAATAATGAGTGCTCATATTCATCTCCAGGTAATCAACTAAAGCAAAAATAATGTTTCCTTCAACAGTGGAATAGGCATTAGTTCAAATTGTCTTTGAATGTACCATGCGACTGCTGGCAAGCAAAACTCAAACTCTACTTATCATCAAACTGAAAATTTCTAAAATGCAAGTGGTTTTGGTAACATTTAATTGCAATTTGGCACCAATTCCCAAATTTTTGCCGAAGCTGTCCAAGTTGCGCCCAACAAGAGGTGAAGAATTCGTCCTTTACTCAATTGCGTTGACCCTTCAACTAACCGTGTTCCTTTCTTCCTCCATTTCTCTTTCAGACCATCAAAACGTCTCCGGAAAAACCGCCGCTTCGGTCACCTTCAACCAGTTCTCATGGGCCACCGTGGCGGAAAATTGCCGCCGCGATGTCCACACTTACCAGTAACGCAAACAACAACAATAACAACAACCTTATTGCCAACAACGCATCCTCAGCTCAGCTCAGCAACGTCAACAACAACAACAGCCCGAACACCATCAACAACAACAACACCAACAGCCCGGCAGGTGCACCGACAGCGACACAAAACTCCCATCACCACAGCCACCACCACCAGTACCAGAGCGCCCTGGCATCCGGAGTCAGCCGACTCTTCGCTCGCAGTATGTCCTCTGCTTCGGCCAACGGTGGCGCAGGTGGCGTCGGTGCCGCCGGGTCCACTTCGGGTGGCCCGTCGGCTGTAGCAGCTGGCGGTACGGGCGGCGGTTTGGGTGCGGCCGCCACTCCGGCCATTGCAATTCCCGCCGAGCTGAACGTGATGCTCCACGGGTACCACAAGAAGCTGAAAACGAACAAGAAGAAGTACTTTGTAGTGTATGGGGACACGCCGGACAAGAGCGCCCGGCTGGAGTACTTTGACAGTGAGAAGAAGTTCAAGCAGTCTTGGCTGAAGAGCACCTCGGTGCAGGCCAAGCGAAGCATAGTGTTGCGCAGCTGTTTCAACATCAACAAGCGGCACGATATCAAGAAGCACGTGATCGCGCTGTACACGAAGGACGATTGTTTTTGCATAGTGTTCGACAGCGAGGAGGAGCTGAACCGGTGGCTGCGGACGCTGCTGTCGTTGCAGCGCGGAGAGGAATCGGAGGGCGAGCCGCCAAGACCTACATTCGGTAAGTGAATTTGAGATAGCAATCAATATGATATGATAATGAAGTCAAACACGACAAAACTGAACATGTATGGACTGCTGACATAACAACTCTACAACAGTGAATCAAAATTCAACCATCGCGCAACAATAATGACAATGTCGCAACCTGTATTTGTTGCGACAAACAAACCCATGCGACATAAGTTTGTCCCAACTTGAAAATAATGGGATTAACATCGTAAACCACGAGTTTAGAGATTTTTAAGCCTTGCATTGCGATTTTCGAACGGTAACTTCGAGTTGGTAAACACTGCAACTCTGGTGAAGCTCTATCATCAAACAGTTTCGACTTTGGGTTAGCAATAATTGATTATTCACGAGTTGAAAAGTACGCAACAAATTCAGCTTCCGTTTTGTCTGCAACAAAAAATTTCGAGATCATGTCATTATCTGTTACCAGTAGGGATAAAGAGTAATCGTCGCACCTTCTTTGTTGCTTGTTCTGTGCCTCTTTTGTCTGACAATTCTCTTCACTGCTCTACAATGATCCATAAATACTTACTTGATACTTTTTAGCATCCTCAGAGGATTCCTGGAGGATTCTCCTCAGAATCACTGGAGAATTCTGTTCAGAACCCCTGGAGGATTCTCCTCAGAATCCTTAGCGGATAATTCTTAGAAACCCTGGAGGATCCTTTTCCGAATACTTAGAGGATTCTTCTCAGAATTCTTGGAGGATTGTTTTCAAAATCCCTGGAGGATTCTGCTCAAAATCCCTGGAAGAATCTGTTTAGAATCCCCGGAGAATTCTTCACAGAATCCCCGGAGGATTCTTCACAGAATCCATGGGGAATTCGTCTCAGAATCCAAGGAGGATTTTGCTCAAAATCCCTGGCGGCTTCTCCTCAAAATCCCTGGCGGATTCTCCTCAGAATCCCTGAAGGATTCTGTCCATAATCCCTGGAGGATTTTGCTTTGAATCCCCGGAGGATTTTCTCGGAAAACCTGGAAAGTTCTCTCGGAAAACCTGGAGGGTTCTCCTCGCAATCCCTGGGAGATTCTCCTCAGAATCCCCGGATTAGCCTTCGAACTCCTGGAGGATTCGGCTCACACACCCTGGAAGATTTTGCTCAGAATCCCTGGAGGATTCTCCTCAAAAACCTTGGAGGATTCTTTTCAGAACTCTGGATTATTCTTTTCAGAATCCTTGGAGGATTCTCCTGGGAATGCTTAGAAGAGTCTGCTAAGAATCCTTGGAGGAGTCTTCTCAGAATCCACGGAGGATTCTTCTCAGAATCGTTGGAGGAATCTTCTCAGAATCCTTGGAGTAATCTTCTCAGAATTCCTGGAGGATTCATCTCAGAATACTTGGAGTATTGTCCTCAGAATCCCTGGGGGAGTCTTCTCAGAATCCCTGTAGAATTCTTCTCAGAATACCTGGAGGATTCTTCTCAGAATCGCTGGAGGATTCTTCTCAGAATCCTTGGAGGATTTTCCTCAGAATCCCTGGAAAATTTTTCTCGGAATTCCTGGAGGATTCTTTTCAGAACCCATGGAAAATTCTCCTCAGAATCCCTGGCGGATTCTCCTCAGAATCCCTGGAGGATTCTCCGCACAATCCCTGGAGGATTCTTCACACAATCTCTTAGAGGATTCTCCTCAGAAGCGCTGAAGGATTATCCTCAGAATCGCTGGAGGATTCTCCTCAGAATCGCTGGAGGATTCTCCTCAGATTACCTGCAGGATTCTTCTCAGAATCCTTGAGAGATTCTTCTCAGAATACTTGAGAGATTCTTCTCAGAACCCTTGGGGGATTCTTCTCAGAATCCTGGGGGGATTCTTCTCAGAATCCTTGGGGGATTCTTCTCAGAATCCTTGGGGGATTCTTCTCAGAATCCTTGGGGGATTCTTCTCAAAATCCTTGGAGGATTCTTCTCAGAATCCTTGGAGGATTCTTCTCAGAATCCTTGGAGGATTCTTCTCAGAATCCTTGGAGGATTCTTCTCAGAATCCTTGGAGGATTCTTCTCAGAATCCTTGGAGGATTCTTTTAAGAATCCTTAGAGGATTCTTCTCAGAATCCTTGGAGGATTCTTCTCAGAATCCTTGGAGGATTCTTCTCAGAATCCTTGGAGGATTCTTCCCAGAATCCTTGGAGGATTCTTCTCAGAACCCTTGGAGGATTCTTCCCAGAATCCTTGGAGGATTCTTCCCAGAATCCTTGGAGGATTCTTCCCAGAACCCTTGGAGGATTTTTCCCAGAATCCTTGGAGGATTCTTCCCAGAATCCTTGGAGGATTCTTCCCAGAATCCTTGGAGGATTCTTCCCAGAATCCTTGGAGGATTCTTCCCAGAATCCTTGGAGGATTCTTCCCAGAATCCTTGGAGGATTCTTCCCAGAATCCTTGGAGGATTCTTCCCAGAATCCTTGGAGGATTCTTCCCAGAACCCTTGGAGGATTCTTCCCAGAACCCTTGGAGGATTCTTCCCAGAACCCTTGGAGGATTCTTCCCAGAACCCTTGGAGGATTCTTCCCAGAACCCTTGGAGGATTCTTCCCAGAATCCTTGGAGGATTCTTCCCAGAATCCTTGGAGGATTCTTCCCAGAATCCTTGGAGGATTCTTCCCAGAATCCTTGGAGGATTCTTCCCAGAATCCTTGGAGGATTCTTCCCAGAATCCTTGGAGGATTCTTCCCAGAATCCTTGGAGGATTCTTCCCAGAATCCTTGGAGGATTCTTCCCAGAATCCTTGGAGGATTCTTCCCAGAATCCTTGGAGGATTCTTCCCAGAATCCTTGGAGGATTCTTCCCAGAATCCTTGGAGGATTCTTCCCAGAATCCTTGGAGGATTCTTCCCAGAATCCTTGGAGGATTCTTCCCAGAATCCTTGGAGGATTCTTCCCAGAATCCTTGGAGGATTCTTCCCAGAATCCTTGGAGGATTCTTCCCAGAATCCTTGGAGGATTCTTCCCAGAATCCTTGGAGGATTCTTCCCAGAATCCTTGGAGGATTCTTCCCAGAATCCTTGGAGGATTCTTCCCAGAATCCTTGGAGGATTCTTCCCAGAATCCTTGGAGAATTCTTCCCAGAATCCTTGGAGGATTCTTCCCAGAATCCTTGGAGGATTCTTCCCAGAATCCTTGGAGGATTCTTCCCAGAATCCTTGGAGGATTCTTCCCAGAATCCTTGGAGGATTCTTCCCAGAATCCTTGGAGGATTCTTCCCAGAATCCTTGGAGGATTCTTCCCAGAATCCTTGGAGGATTCTTCCCAGAATCCTTGGAGGATTCTTCTCAGAATCCTTGGAGGATTCTTCCCAGAATCTTTGGAGGATTCTTGTAAGAATCCTTGGAAGATTTAGATTCTTCTCAGAATCCTTAGAGGATTCTTCCCAGAATCCTTGGAGGATTCGTCTCAGAATCCTTGGAAGATTCTTCTCAGAATCATTGAAAGTTTCGTCTCAGAATCCTTGGAGGATTCGTCTCAGAATCCTCGGAGGATTCGTCTCAGAATCCTCGGAGGATTCGTCTCAGAATCCTCGGAGGATTCTTCTCAGAATCCTTGGAGGATTCGTCTCAGAATCCTTGGAGGATTCGTCTCAGATTCCTTGGAGGATTCTGCTCAGATTCCTTGGAGGATTCTGCTCAGATTCCATGGAGGATTCTGCTCAGATTCCTTGGAGGATTCTTCCCAGAATCCTTGGAGGATTCGTCTCAGATTCCTTGGAGGATTCTTCCCAGAATCCTTGGAGGATTCTTCCCAGAATCCTTGGAGGATTCTTCCCAGAATCCTTGGAGGATTCTTCCCAGAATCCTTGGAGGATTCTTCCCAGAATCCTTGGAGGATTCTTCCCAGAATCCTTGGAGGATTCTTCCCAGAATCCTTGGAGGATTCTTCCCAGAATCCTTGGAGGATTCTTCCCAGAATCCTTGGAGGATTCTTCCCAGAATCCTTGGAGGATTCTTCCCAGTATCCTTGGAGGATTCTTCCCAGTATCCTTGGAGGATTCTTCCCAGAATCCTTGGAGGATTCTTCCCAGAATCCTTGGAGGATTCTTCCCAGAATCCTTGGAGGATTCTTCCCAGAATCCTTGGAGGATTCTTCCCAGAATCCTTGGAGGATTCTTCCCAGAATCCTTGGAGGATTCTTCCCAGAATCCTTGGAGGATTCTTCCCAGAATCCTTGGAGGATTCTTCCCAGAATCCTTGGAGGATTCGTCTCAGAATCCTTGGAGGATTCTTCTCAGAATCCTTGGAGGATTCTTCTCAGAATCATTGAAAGTTTCGTCTCAGAATCCTCGGAGGATTCGTCTCAGAATCCTTGGAGGATTCTTCCCAGAATCCTTGGAGGATTCTTCCCAGAATCCTTGGAGGATTCTTCCCAGAATCCTTGGAGGATTCTTCCCAGAATCCTTGGAGGATTCTTCTCAGAATCCTTGGAGGAATCTTCTCAGAATCCTTGGAGGATTCTTCCCAGAATCTTTGGAGGATTCTTGTAAGAATCCTTGGAAGATTTAGATTCTTCTCAGAATCCTTAGAGGATTCTTCCCAGAATCCTTGGAGGATTCGTCTCAGAATCCTTGGAAGATTCTTCTCAGAATCATTGAAAGTTTCGTCTCAGAATCCTTGGAGGATTCGTCTCAGAATCCTCGGAGGATTCGTCTCAGAATCCTCGGAGGATTCGTCTCAGAATCCTCGGAGGATTCGTGTCAGAATCCTTGGAGGATTCTTCTCAGAATCCTTGGAGGATTCGTCTCAGAATCCTTGGAGGATTCGTCTCAGATTCCTTGGAGGATTCTGCTCAGATTCCTTGGAGGATTCTGCTCAGATTCCATGGAGGATTCGTCTCAGGATCCTTGGAGGATTCGTCTCAGAATCCTTGGAGGATTCTTCTCAGAACCCTTGGAGGATTCGTCTCAGAATCCTTGGAGGATTCGTCTCAAAATCCTTGGAGGATTCGTCTCAGAATCCTTGCAGGATTTGTCTCTGAATCCTTGGAGGATTCGTCTTTGAATCCTTGGAGGATTCGTCTCAGAATCCTTGGAGGATTCGTCTCAGAATCCTTGGAGGATTCGTCTCAGAATCCTTGGAGGATTCTTATCAGAATCCTTGGAGGATTCGTCTCAGAATCCTTGGAGGATTCGTCTCAGAATCCTTGGAGGATTCGTCTCAGAATCCTTGGAGGATTCGTCTCAGAATCCTTGGAGGATTCGTCTCAGAATCCTTGGAGGATTCGTCTCAGAATCCTTGGAGGATTCGTCTCAGAATCCTTGGAGGATTCGTCTCAGAATCCTTGGAGGATTCGTCTCAGAATCCTTGGAGGATTCATCTCAGAATCCTTCGAGGATTCGTCTTAGAATCCTTGGAGGATTCGTCTCAGAATCCTTGGAGGATTCGTCTCAGAATCCTTGGAGGATTCGTCTCAGAATCCTGGGAGGATTCGTCTCAGAATCCTTGGAGGATTCTCCTGAGATTCTTCTCAGAATTTTTGGAGGATTCTTCTCAGAACCCCTGGATGATTCTCCTCAGAATCCCTGGAGGGCTCCTCGCAGAATTCATGGAGGAGTATTCTCAGAATCCATGGAGGATTCTTCTCAGAATCCACAGAGGATTCTTCTCAGAATCCCTGGAGGATTCTTGTCAGAATTCCTTGTGCATTTTCTTCAGATTCCCTTTTCGATTCTTCTCGGAATCCCTGGAAAATTATCCTCAGAATCCTTAGATGATTATTCCCAAAATCCAGGGTTCTTTTTAGAATCATTAGACTAGAGAAACTCTTCACAATCCTTGGAGGATTCGTCTTAGAATCCTTGGAGGATTCTTCTTTGAATCCTCAAAGGATTCTTCTTAGAATTCCTTGAGGATGCTTCTCAGAATTGGATTCTTCTCTGAATCCTTGGAGAATTCTTCTCAGAATCCTTGGAGAATTCTTCTCATAATCCTTGGAGAATTCTTATCAGAATCCTTGGAGAACTCTTATCAGAATCGTTGGATTCTTCTCAGAATCCTCGAAGAATTTTTCTCAGATTCTTTAAAAGATTCTTCTCAGAATCGTTGGTGGAATTTTCTCAGAATCCTCGAAGGATTGTTCTCAGAATCATTGGAGGATTCTTCTCAGAATCCTTGCAGGGTTCTCCTCAGATTGCACATAAGTCCCCGTTTTTCTTCGCCTACCATTTAAAATTTTGTAAAATTTGCGCATACCATTTCGTTCCACACTGTTTTGCGCCATGATATTCTCCTTACACTACTTTTCCTATCTGCGGTGAATTCTCTTCTCGACTGCTCTCGCTCTCTTAGTTTACCCACTGACTGATTCACAAGACCGCTGAAAATTTTAAAATTGTATTCCTTTATGTAGATGTAGATTATCTCGAGGACAGTCATCAATATCAACACTCAACATCGATATTGATTCCCAGCCTATGTCAGTACAAATGACTGACAGTAGTTCAATCGAATTCAGACAGCGAAGTTGAACTATTAATGGTGTCAACATATCGAGAATTAACATAAAACGTATATCTATTTACCTGTCGTAGCTGCCCGTGTATATACCTTGATGGGCTTCGGATAGTTTGGTCCAGTCCCGGTCATCATCAGCGCAAAACAAACGCAAAGCTGACGACGATCCGCAGCTCGAAGGGGCACGGGAATTGACTCTGACCGTTGAACAATAATTCCAAGAAATTAACGATGACGCAAATGGTAAATGTCTGCCGCGCATATTTGGCTGACCGAACGTCTTCTTGCCTCATCCCCGGGTTTCCACCGTCGTCGCACCGGCCAGACTTAGCGTTGTTGATGTTTCGCTGGAAACTAGTTCATCGTCGCGCGTACACGTGCGTACACTTCGTTTTGCATAAACAAACAAACAAACACACACGCTCCCGCTCTCGAAGCGGACATTTTTCGCATTCGCACATACCTAGGTGTGTGTAGGGTATGGTGGCCACAGTTGAATTGTTGATGTACTCAGCGATAATCTGTTGGAATCAGTTTGAAGTAACCCAATATAAGCGACTACAATAAGTTTTACTGATTTCAAAATAATTAAAATAGTTAGCAGTGGAGTACACCTGATGGGATGGTTAAAACACGTGACTATCACGCCGAGGACCTGGGATCGAATGCTACTCCAGAAAGATGTGACCTCTCGAACTTTTTCCCCACCTTACCCTATATGGCCGGCTGGTTTCTCTTTTGGCGGACGTGCAACCCCAGTCAGCAGCAGCAGCAGCAGGTTCATCCTACAAAGTTGCTGCGGCATTCCAACAGTTTTGGCGATCCAATAATAGCCACCCGGAATGGACCGGGCTGATTATCTCATCATTTATCGCCTATAAAAACCAATAAATTGGAAGGAGCCAGCAAGCTGCAGAAGAAGCGCAGATTCCACACAGGGTCGAAATAATCCAAAAATTGTTTCGATGTTGAAAGACACCGGAAAACCATATCTCGATTCCCACTCGCAGTTGGAGTCGGAGTCGGTCGGTCGGATGTCGTTGACGTGACTGGTTCAACAATAAGAGAGAATGTGCTAATCGACAGGAGGCCAATTCTACTCCATTGAAGAAGAACACTTGTTTCGTGTATTTTATTGGTTGTAACCATCGCCGCGTAGGGCCATAAAATGCCGAATAGACAACGCTTCACTCTCTAGATATAAAATTGCGTCTCTTGTCCAATTCTCGTTGGACATTGTTGTAGAGTTTGATGGGTGTTTGGATGGGGTCTTTGTTCGTCATTAGCCGTTCGTTTACGGAAGATTGATTCGAATCGACGAGAACAGTCCCTCCCGTCATCAGCCATTGGATGGAATAGGGTTATACCTAGTAGATAGTTTTAACGAGCGGCACTTCCAGCAAAACGAAAGGTTACTAAAAATCAATCGAGCAAATTTCGATCACCGTCACTGTCAAGGACTCTGATGGCGAAGCGTGTTCTGGGTAAAGGGGTTATTGGGATGGGATGGAATGATTGGTTTGTGTTTTATTTCAGTGGACACTTCCGGTCGTTAGAACTGATGGAGATAACTTGAAATATAGAGTGAAAACTTATCAGGAGTAGTATCTTATAACACCGGTCGACAGTGAAAGTTTGAACAAAATTAATGAAACAGGAAAATGATAACATAAAAAATAAGTTATTTCAAAACAAAAGTACACTATGTTTAAAATAAAGAAAAAAAGAAAATTAAACCTTAAAAGTGATTTTACGGAGAGGCTTCTAGGCAAAACTTGACATTCAAAAGGCATTAGAAAAAAAAGATGCAAAAATTACCATTTACTTTTCATGGGAATCGAAACCACGATTCCGTAACGGTAGTCCGGTGCTTCAACCAACTAAGCCACAGACCAACTGACGATTCTGTGGAATGGAATCTCTTGGTAATCAAAATATACTTTTCATTCGATGTCATCCTCATCGCCGTCTCTATATTTACAAAATGTACCCGAATAGAGTCATTGAACCGTGCAGAATAGTCGAACCTATCGTCGCAGGTAGGTGCACAAACCGTAGAAGAGCCAAAGTCGAGACTAATTGCCTTCGGATGCCAACTACAAGCAAAATGTCATTGTAATCACTTCCAGATAAAGTTTGTAAAGATCAGTAAATAACCTGGGGTGAACCGACTCGCCGAACAGTACATACCTCCTCTGCCCCCCAATAAGGACATCGTAGTGGTGCAGTACGCTACCAGTAAACGTCCGGATATGACATCCAATTAGCCGCCCGAAAAATGAAACGATTCACTCGATTGTGGGCCTAGTACCTACTACAGTAAATTCGATTCCCTTTTCATAGGTCGACTATCTTGATGTCTACGGTCGTTGGTCGCCGAAACCGTTCGGTTGTACTTTGGCGGGCGCGGCCCCGAACAGGCGATGCAATTAAATGGATTGGCACCGATATCGTGGGGATAACTGTTGTATATGTACGCTGGAAAGCATACACCCACGCCCCCCTAATTTTCGGTATAGTTGTAAGCCGCTGGCTGGCTGCACCGAGACTGATGCTTTGTACTGTGGACCATGCAGTGAAATTTGACGACAAAATCTGTTGAACTTGCAATTTTAATTAGATGTTCTTCGATATCATCAAAGATAGACATCCGGAACCAATGTCGAAAACAGGTACCCAGTGCCGCGAACCATCACCGTACTAGTCACAAAAACGCCGATAGAAACCAAACTTGTATCACCCTGCTTTTGCGCTTTCATATTCCCTTTCTCTACAGTCGCTAACCTCGGAAAAGACTGAATCCCATACACGTCAATCACGACCTTGATTTCTGACCATCACAAATGACACGGATATGATTGTCATGACTCTCTCCTTCACCTCTTGTTGCTGTCCGAAGCAAAGGCACTCTCAACGGTATGTGTTAGGAGGCATGTCGCGTTCGGAACATTGACATCAGCAGCTTCTATTTTGAGCAGCTTCAATAGTGCAAATTTATTGATAATTATTACCTAAAGTTTCTTTAAAACTACCCTAAATTTAAAACCTACAAAGTAGTATCAGTTCACGAAACAATCAACTCTCCTAACACAATACACTCTCCTCGTAGTTTCTATCGAACTCACGGCCTAAACCACACTGCTCAATCGCCAACCTCACTGCAATAGGCAGCTCCGATCAAATCCTCGACACTTTATTTTAAGGGTTGCCACTTGCCAGGTCCACTAAGCACGAAACGTAATGCGAACATTCGTAACAGTATGCAAAATGGGAAGTCTCATGTTTCCGAGTAATGTCGTATGCACTCTCTCTATGATTGGCTCTGTGCTTTTCTCTATATTTGGCTCAACAACGTAAGATTGTTTCAGGAACTCGTAAGATCGGTTCATAGGAGTTCTATGGACTTCAGAGGGATTTCAGGATCGTTTCAGGGGGTTTCAAGGTGTTCCAAGAGGTTTCGGGAGCCTTTCATTGTTTTTTAGGTAAATGCAGGAGGTCTCAGAGGGATTTCAGTTCCAAAGCATTTGAAGAAGTTGGGTTTCAGGAAGTTTCGGAAGCATTCCAGAAAATTTTAGGGAGTTTCAAGAAGTTTTAGGGGTGTTTCAAATTATTGGAGTTCAAGAATATTTCAGGGGCGTTTTGGGGGGTTTCAGGTGGACTTGAAGGAGCTTTAAGGGATTTCACGGAGTTTAAAGGAGGTTTGGGACCATTTCATGGATTTTAGGAGTCGTTCCAAGGGGCTTGAGGAACGTTTCAGTGACTTTAAAAGGGTTAAAGGGGACGTTTCAAGTGGATGCAAGGGAAGTTTCAAGAAGTTAAAGGGGCATTTCAGGAAGATATCAGGACAGTTTTGGGGCGGGGGTGGGGTGTTTTTCAAGGGGATTTCAAGGGTTTGAAGCGGTTCAAGGAGCGCTTTGGGACATTTCAAGGGGGTTGGTTCATAAGCCTTTCATGAAGTTCCAGGGAGTTTCAAGGGAGTTGAATAGCATTCCTGGGGCGTTCTGTAGGATGTCAGAAGCAATGTTGGGGTAGCGTTTTAAGGTGATTTAGGCGGATTTAGGAATTGATTGAATTAATTTCAGGGCCGTTTTCTGAGAGTTTCAGGACAGTTGTGGTACCCCATGAACCTAGAGCCCATTTCAATCCTTACACATTTGGAAACCCCTGGATCTTCTTTGAAGTTACCTTAAATCGCCTTAAATGCACATGCAACTCCCTAGAAATGCCAATAAAACGCCTCTTGAATCTTCTTAACACTCTTCGAAGCCCCCTGAGACGTCGTAAAACGTCCCTGCGAACCATGAAAGAGACTTTGATCTTCCTTAAAGCCCCTGATATCCCCCGGAAGCCCTAAATCGCCCCTAAGAAGCTCATGAAACCCCCTAAAACGTTGCTGGAACCCCTCAGAGATTTAGATCTCCTAAAAACATCTTCGTTCAAGAAATTTACCAAAAACCATGCCGCTAATTTACAAAAGTCCTGAAAAGGAACCAACGTATTTCAACAACACTCGAACTCGAAAGTCACTTTCGAGAATAGAAAACACTACGGACAAATCGTGAATGGAGTTGCAAAAATGAGTATTTTGATTGCTTTAGTAGATTTCGTCACCGTCTACAACAACATAGAACCTCTCATCTCCATTGATTTCTGCAAAGATTTTGAATTTCTTCAAAAAATATTTAATAAAATCAATCTTAGACTTCCTGAAGCATTTGTCCAAGTAATAATTACGAGATTTCTTCAATGGGGTTTCCAAGAAATCCTCCAAAAAATCCTGTCAGAATTTCTCCAAGAATTGATCTGGAAGTTCCTACAAGGATATCTGCAGACATTTTTCCATAGTTTCTAAAGGCATCTTTGTAGAAGTTTCCCGATTTTTAAGAATATTTATTTTGTATTCATTAGATGAATTTCAAGGAATTCTCTGGAGGAACTCCAGAATGCTTTTTTGAAAAAATCCCAACAATTTTTTAGAAGAATTTCTGTAGATTTTCATTCTCGAATGAATTTTTGGAGGATGTTTGCATAAGTTCCTGGAGGAAATAAATGTTCAAAAAATCCTAAATAAACGTAATAATGGAATACTTTGAATATTTTTTTTAAGCCTAGGAGGAATTCCTACAAAAAAAATCTTGGAAACATTCTTGAAAAAATATATGGAGAAATACTTGATAAAATTCCTACAAGTTTCTTTAAAAGTACTCTTGACGGACTTCCTTACATTTATAATTTTGACGGAGTTCTTGAAGAAAACGGTAAAGCAATCTTTCCTTAATGATTACTTTGTGGAATTCCTGAAGAGTTTTTGATTCCTGATGAAATCTCCAAATGAAATATGGAATGAATACTTGAAAAAAATACTTGATGAAATTTTGAAGAAATTGATAAATTAATAGAAGCTTCGTGAAGAAATTCTAATCCATTAGTTATATCGCAAAAATCTTTGGAGGAATTCATGAGAAAACCCCAATAGAAACTTTGGAGGAATTCCTCTTGAGTTTCTTGGAGTAATTTGTAATGTTGTTGTTAGAGAAACTTCTAGAAGAATGACTGGGGGCAAATTTGGTTGAATTTTATTGAAATTTTGGAAGATATCATTTATTTATTTATTTATTTATTTATTTATTTATTTATTTATTTATTTATTTATTTATTTATTTATTTATTGAATACCTTGTAACGTAAGACATACATCTTTTTTGTTGTTACAGTTTAGATTATAAAAACAGATATCTAATGTGCATAATGAAAGATTGTTCTCTTCAACTAACTAAATTACCCGTCTATTGCAAGTGCTGTAGGAGATTTCTTCTAAAACCTGATTTAGAAGTGATTGTTTTAACAGAAATTGGTAAACTATTCCAGTTAACAATACCTCTGACGAAGAAGGATTGGCTGTAATACATAGAATTATGTTGTGGAACTCTGTAATTTGCTGTACGTCATTGAAGAAAAATTCCTAAATCAAGATAAAACATTGGGAATAATCCGTGAAAGAATACTTTCAGGAGAGCTCGTGTATCTCCAATACTTGAAGGGATCATTGGAGAAATATTTGATAGTAGCTTTGCAAGAATCTCTCTTACTATTATTTAGGGAATTTAGACTAACTACTGAAGGAATCCGCGTAAGAAATCCTAAACGAATCTTTATTTAAGCTTATGAAGAAGTTCATGGAAAAAAAGTCTGCTGATATCGTTATTCGAACTTCTAGGTTATGCAATGGAGAAATTCCTAAAGGACTTATTGAGAGGGTTCTAAAAAGATCAAAGAATCCTTACAAAAAACGGAAGAGGATTTTTTGTAAGAATTCCTTATGGAATCTTTGACAAATTCCTGAAAGTAATCCTATAAAATTCCATAGAGGAATTTCTGCAGAAATTTTGAAAAATTTTGAGGGAGATCTTGGAGGAATTCCTGATCAACATTGCTAAACTCTAAGAAATTTTCATAGGAAAGTCTTGGAGGAATTGCTTGAAAAATTCTTAAAGAAAATCTTACATAAATGCTTGATGAAATTAATGATGAACTCCTTTGAGGAGTTCCTCGAAGAATTCCTGATTGAGTGTTTGATGAAATTTCTCAAGGAGACCTTAGAGGAAATGCTAAAGGAATTTTAGAGAAATTCTGTATACAAAAAATACTTGAATCCTTGAAAAATCTTAAAGAAATTTTTGGATTAATTTTTGAAGAAATTTTTGAAGGAACGTGAAGATGAATCCGTGTGGAAATCATTCCCAGAATATATCTTGTAGGATTGGAGCCTCGTAGCCGTGTGGTTAGGGTCACCAAGCTTTTAATCGCACCATGCTATGGGGTGAGGGTTCGATTCCCGCTTCGGGCGTTGAAACTTTTCGTGAGAATAGTTTCTTCCCTGTTTCCATTGGTGCATGCTCCGTTGTCCGTTGTCTAATGTTAAGTTTGAAACAGTCTGTAAAGCCGAAAGCTGAAAACGTTGTCCGTGTCTTTTTATTTCCTGGAGTATTTCCCAGAACAATTCCCAGAGGACTTCCTGCAGTAATTCTAGGAGGAATTCCGGCAGTTATTCCAGGAGGAATTCCTGGAGTATTTGCTGTAGAAATTTTTGGAATATATCTTGGAGTACATCCTGGAGGAATTCCTTGTAGACTGACTGACTGATGGACTTTCAGGAGGGATTTCTGGTAGAACCCCTGTTGGAATTGCTGGTGGAATTTCTGGAAGAATCCTTTGAGGAATTCCTGAAGAAATCCCGGGATTAGTTGTTGGAGGAAATCCTGGATGAATTACGGAAGGAGCTCTGGAGGAATACCTCAATGAATTCCTGGATAAATAGAGGGATCCATGAAAGATTTCAATGGGGGTATTCCTGAAGACTCCCGAAGAATCCTCGAGGAACTGCCATGGACGTCTCGGGGAACTTTTGGAGGAATTCCCGAGGAACTCCTGGAGGAATTACAGCACAGCTCCAAAAGAAACTTCCGGGAAACTTGTGAAGGATTCCATGGGAAGTCCTGGAGCCATTTTCGGAGAACATCACGATGAATTTCTGAGGGACTGCTGGAGGAAGTTTCGAGGTACGCCTGGAGGATTTCTTGGGTAATCTACGACACTTCAAAATACCATAAAGATCACACAGCGCAACATTTTTTTTTTTGTCTCAAGAGAAAACTTATGTGTTTCTGACAGATTTTGGGCCGCTGAATCTGAATCCGGGCTCAGATGTGCTCTAGCACGTCACAATTTTGAACTATACCTCAATTTATAGGGCAAAGTATGCGATTTTGGACTTTTTTGACTGTAAGCCATTAAGCATGGAATTATTTTTTTAAGGCAATCAAAAGGAAAATTGGTCAATTATCATCTAAATTAACAACTCATGCAAAATATTTCGTTTTACCAAATCAAATTTGAGAGATTTTGCTCTTGAGACAGACCAAAAGTTATGTTTTGTTATGCTGTGTCATTTGTATGTCAAGTGGAGAGGACCTGGTGTGATGGTTAAAACACTTGACAATCGCGCCGAGGACCTGGGATCGAATCCCACTCCCGTTAAACTCGCAAAATGTTAGTTCTTCCGTCGGAAGGGGGTGAAACGTACATCTATACACACTCAAAACAGATTTGTGGGCTCGGCAAAATCGCGCACAGCCGTCTGCTCAGCAAAATCTCTAACTGATAACTCAGCATAAAGTGACGTTTGTTAGCTGATTTTCAGCAAAACGATTGCCGACCATCAGCAATGAACTGTCAAAATTGCTGAGATCCCGGCAAAATAGTTGTTTGCTGATTGCTCGGCTGTGCGAATCTCGGCAAAAGTTTGGAGAAATGCTGATATCCCGGTAATCTGATTTAAGTGTGTAAAGTAAAGTTTTAATGACCTAGATCACCAAGTGAATGTTCCCTCCCCCTGGATATTCAATCTTGACGCGATGGGAGGGCTTATCCCATTAGCATTTTAGCGCCAATTTATTCTCCACTGCTTGGACTTTGAGCTAGATATATCTGGTTTACGAGTTGATCGCAAGTGAAGGAATCGGCCGTAAGTGCTAATGGGAACCAAAGGAGTATCCGTAGTGCATTTATCACAAGTTATAATTCAGCTTGCATAGACCTAATCTTTGCATTCTTTAAATTTTCTCAAATTTAACAATAATTGTTGAATTTAACGTAACGCAAGAGTGGGTAGGGGAGGTCTCTGCGTTACACTCATCATTCATCACTTGAATTCGAAAGTACACAGGACAGGGGACGCTAGGATAATTTGACTTACAGCCTTACAGATCAGGTAACGTTAACAATTAAATTTATTACCTTTAGAAAATTCTGGACCCTAATCAGTCAAAATTGCTGATTTTAGAAATGAGTTTATATTTGTATTTCTTCTTTTTATAGGTTTTGTAGGGATGAATATATAGAAGTTGACAAATAATCTTAATCATTTTAATTTTTGACACAAAAATCAGCTGACTGAACTTTTTTGTTTTATATTCTAGACGGTATTATAACACTGACCAAAAAAGCAGGAATTTTGTTACATGTTTCTTTAGGACTTAGGACGGTTGACAATCTAAAGAATTACGGTGGATGTAATAATACTTCGGACTTAGATGATCACAGATATGCAGAAGACGACTAGACGAAATTAAGAACACAATTTGACACATTATAGACTATATTTCGACGTATAGGGCTTGACTGATTTCATTACAACACCGAATAGAAGCTCAAAAAGTGTTACCTAACACTAATATGAGAGTTATTTGGGGATGATGCTGGTGCTGTCAATGACCAACATCGGTTATTGACACTATTGGTAATCAGCTTGAAATAATTTTCAGAATGTATTGTAAAAAACTTTATTATTATTTGATTTATTGTTTAGAGATGCTGTCAGAAAACTAGTTGCACATATCGGCTAAAAACGCTAGCTCTGGCGGCTGTCTCCGAATAATTTTCAAAAATATCAAACCTGTAAACATTAGCTATGACAATTTTTTTGCTCTACTTTGTAATATTTCTCAGGAATAGTACCTTGAAGGCGTTAACATGTACAGCTTTTTTTTCTCTCTGAATGTTGTCCAGTGATCTCGGATATTTTCGATTATTGAAATATTGTTCAATTATCATATCATCTTTGGAGCTTCCATTCGGTCAAAACACTAGTGCGATGGGAATAGTTAAAACACAGTAATTTTAAAAACTACTACGACCCAATACTAATTACTACACACTTTGCTCAAGTTGACGACATCGTCTAGTCCATCGTGAGTATTGGTACTAGTAGGGGGAAAGGGTCCAGGCTTTGCTATCAGCTGTCATGCAGCTCCACCTGGTCACTCTACAAAAAAAAAAAAAAAAGACCTAGATTACCAAGTGAATGTTAATAAGTTATCAGAATTACACTCCAAGGCTCTAAGAGTAGCGTAGATTATATTCCGCGAGCATTCGCTGCAATAAAAATATCCTAAGATTTCCAGATATTGCGGCCCATACTTCAAAATACATTAGGTCCTTTTGTATGCCAGGGGACACACAAATAGCAACACATAGAGGTACTCGAAATTTTATGAGATGCAACAGACACAATCGTGAAAGAATTATGCCGATAGAGTGAAGAGAAACAAAAGTAGAGACCTTGAAGGTTCTAATTCCAGAATACTTTGGAAAGCCTGGAATATCCCATGAATGTACCAAAAGCATTACAGCTGTGCACTGAGGCTCCATCAGCAGTGTAGACTACATTCTACATTCCACGAATATTTTTTATAATTTAAGCATGATACGGTATGTAGATATTGTAACCCAAACTTCAAAGTGTATTGGAGGCCATTTGTATTTCATGGAATGTTGAACTACCACAACATCGAGTTGCTTCATTGAACAGAGTGAAAACAAATGATGGTCGAAGATGTGGATCCTAAGAAAATGAATTCCAGAGTAGTCTGGATGACCTAGATCACCCAATTCATGCACCATGAATTTCCTAGGGTTGCTTTGAGTCTTTTTGAGTACCGTAGACTATATTCTATGATCATTCATCGTGTATAAAATTTGGTTTAAAATTGTGGAATTGTGACCCAAACTTCGGAGTAGTTTGGAGGATTCTAGCTCTGGGATCAAAACTTCAACAGACTATGATGATCAGTGAAAACTATTGATGGTTAAAAAAACGATGAAATTTGAGCTAAAACATGTAGAATTTATAAAAATTAAAAAAAAACTACGTTTTTCCAGCTACCAACTAAGGGTGGGGGGGTGGTGCAATGGGAGTAGGTATCATGCATCTTAGCACAACTATTCCCTTGACTTATAAAAAAAACACTCCAGTGTAAATGTTTTTAAACAAAGAAGATATTGCATTTCTACCAAAAGAAGATCGTCCCGGGAGTTTACGGGTTAAACAAACTTCATTTTTGTTTGCTAAATTTCATCTTTTGACGCACAGTGCTGCCGAATCTGCGGCACTGTCTGTTACCGATGGAAAGATTTGATAATTCGGGAAATTTTGGATTGGAGATTACCTGGGGTGACGCCGGTGCCGATGCGATGTTCGTTCGCGCGTGGGGTGGCGTTCAGTGATTGGTGGTTATCAGTGCATGAGCTGCCTGCCCTTCTTGGTTTGTGTTTGTCCCCTCCGATTACATATTTGGGGCATGTACTATGGCACCCGGTACCAGGATTTGTTGGGTCTTCATAGTCGCCGCCGCCGCCGGTGTATTGGCTTAATAAATTGCTTCTCTAAAATGATGATGGAGAGGCAGGCAGTTGCCATGGCCGAACTCTGCTTCAGACCATTGTTGTGGTGTGGTGGGTAGCGCTAGCGCGTGATCCAGTCCGGGTGCGATTCAGTAATTGCCCAAAAGCGATTTCGGAAGAAGCAATTTATAATTTTCCAATAATTGGATTAGGATTTATGGGTGGTGGGACTTGAGGTAGATCCGTTAAAGCTGGTAGACAAAACTAATGCAGAAATACACTTACAGTTTACTTCATTGATACGGTTCTCTCAAGAATAATCTAGAAAATAGTATGCAGAGTTGAAATAAAAAATGGAATCTTGAAAACAATCACCGATACCCTATGCAAAGCGATTAAAATCCAACATATCTGTGTCAGGTTTAAAAAATTTTCTGCATTTTTTTGTTAAACCAGCATAGCAAACATTCCGACAGGTGCTGTTGATCAAACTCGTATATGTTTCTCGTCATTTGAACTACTAGAACAGTGATCCTCAAGCCTATTTTTTCAACTGTTTGTTTTGCACTTCCTAGATCCATTTGTGAAACATTCAACACGTTATTCTAGGTTATTTTGGGAGTAGAACAACCTCCTTAAGAAACATTTTAAGAAATTCCACGGCAACATAGAGAACTCGGCGTCACGTGCGGCCCGCGGGCCGCACTTTGGTGATCACTGTACTAGAACAATACTCAGATGAAATCGATTCAGATGGAATTGAATGCAAATATATTTTTCTTCCAACAGAAAAAAAACGGATTATGTCCGCCATATCACCTGAACTAACAAGAGATTAATTCCACGTCTATCCGATGAATCTACGCGGATCCATCCGATAAGAGTGCTGATAGCCAGCTGCTACACCGATACATGACTGAGTTTCCGCATCCTCTCTTTCTCGATTGTTTTACAGTCTCGTCACGCGCGTCCGCGTTGTGTTGTCGCATCGAAAGAGCCTATTACTTATCACCATCCGGGATCGATTCGTCCACGTGTCCACGTCGTCGTTGGCGTCGTCGGTCGCAATACGGTGTCGCAATTGATGGAAACGAGCGACGGCGAAAAATTCCGATAGAATTCGGCAATTTACGCACTGAACCGCGTCACGTACTTAGTACACCACCGGCAAGGACGTGTGCGAACGCACACGGACTTGGACGCGACGCGAAGTTGCGGTCTTTCACTTTGGGGAGGACTTTTTGACCGGCTTGGTTTCTTAATTCTCTTGCGCGTATTATGTGTTAGGTGCCTATTTACCGAGTTATCGGCGAAAACTTTGTTACAGATGTAAGACGAAGACGTTCCGAGTGGTACAACGAATTTTTGAAAATTTGCAGGAGTACCAACGCAGCTTTTTTCCTGCATATAGGGTTTTTTATCTAATTCCCGTCTATCTAAGCGCATTGAAATAAAAAGATTCAATAATTGTCCCTCGAATTGTGTTTTCGTCTAGTCCACGTTTATTTTGGGCACAACCTGAATTCAATTCCCGGCACACCTTCTACGTGACATTATGGTACATAGTATGGTCAAAAATTATGCTGTGGGGTGTGGGGTGCCAATTGAAGGTTGATTCAACAAAAGAATCTGGCGAAGTGTAAATTGAATGGTGATAAAAAACCATTCGGTTAGCTGCTGCTTTGGTGCGGTTGCCTTCGTCGTACGCAAAACGAGAAAATATGTCAACTCGTAAGTGGAGTGAAAATGAAACGTAAAATTCCATGGCTATTGTTAGTCTACATCTTTCTGCTTACATCTGGTGAACCATTAGCAACGGTGAATTGGAATATCTGTAATGATTGGCTATTTTTTGTTGGGTATGACGAGAATTAGCGCATATGGCGAAGTAAATTTCTGTCAGACTTTCTCTGCCGTAATTCTGCAAAGTGACGTAAGCGACATTGATAGTTTTGGCCCATTTTTTAATTATTATGCATAAAACTCTTGCTTTAAGTTTTTTTCCATAGATGATAGATTACGACTAGATCTTGCATTCTAATACAGCAGACATACCACAGTGTTATTTTTACACCAGATATTATAAATAATATACCAAAAAATATCGACATTTTGAATGGCGCTTACGTCACTTTGCAGAATTACGGCAGTTCTGGTTTGTCTGAATCATATTAGGAAACCAGCAGAAAATATAGGGAGTGTGCTGAATAGATACAATACGTTCTGTGGCTTAGCTGGTTGATGCGCCGGTCTAGCGAATACGGTGTCGTTGGTTCGAATCCCAACAAAACGTGTGTTTTTTGTCTAATTTGTTTCTCTATTTGCTAAAATGAACTAAGTTTTCCTGCGATACAAATATGTATTAAGATATGTGGATTCGCTTTCTCCTTTCTGTCGCATCGTCTTTTTTAGGACAAAGCCTTCTCCGCGTTTTATGAGTACACGATATGATCCTTCTCTCCTTTAATTGAAATTTTAAACTTACAGATACAAGCAGCAGTTCGATATGCAATGAAGCAACATTGTATATATTCTGCTAATGCAAACACTTACACAATCCACTCAAATAGTTCTTTCTGCTTTCCCGGGAAAAAGCGCAAAACCCCCATAAAACTATTGGAAGGGTCGGCCTTGAACTTGAACAGAGGCTACGCGCGCACTACTTGCCGGTGAATGCACCGGCGACGGCGCTCTGTTGGGTGCGGTCGTAAATGCATCGTGCAAAGTTACTGTGTCATAAAACCGTTGTTCCACCACCCCCCAAACCAATCGAGCCCCCCCCCCCCCCCCACCTCATTTTCCTTCTACCCCCATCAGTCGCGCATAATGAGGGGGTGGCTGGGACGAACACTCAAATAACGCGACTCTTACTGGAGGAAAATGTGCAGCGCAAACATTGTTAACAACCACCCCCGACCAAACAACAACCCCTTCGCGTTCACCGCTACCCGACAGGATGGGAAAAACAAAATTATTACAGGTTGTGTTATTTTGTTACAATGATTTTTGTAACAACGATTGTTATAAACCATCTACCGGTAGTAGTTAAAATAGCAAAACTCGTTCCAATTAAAACAAAACTATAACAAGTGGAAGCTCAGGTAAAATATTATCTCCTGGGCGCCCATTAAAAACACCACCCCCGGCGAAGACTGGCGCTCGAGCCTAGCTATTTAGCACTGTAGTTGGAGGAAATGCCAATGCAGAACCCGTAGCTTCCGGGAAGGTAAGCCCAGCTCCCTGGGTTAGTGGGTTGGTGTCAGGCCCTGCGAGCCAGCCGTAAAAAAGACTAGCACCGGAAAATCAACAAGAGAAGAATGCGAACCGATACCAATGGCGACGACCACAGCGACGAAAAGGGACTTGCGATTGGAAGCTCGGTACGTGGAACTGCAGATCTCTCAACTTCATCGGGAGCACCCGTATACTCGCCGATATACTGAAGGACCGCGGGTTCGGAATCGTAGCGCTGCAGGAGGTGTGTTGGACAGGATCTATGGTGCGAACGTTTAGAGGTAATCATACCATCTACCAGAGTTGCGGCAACACACGTGAGCTGGGAACAGCTTTTATAGTGATGGGCGACATGCAGAGGCGCGTGATCGGTTGGTGGCCGATCGACGAAAGAATGTGCAGGTTGAGGATCAAGGGCCGATTCTTCAACATTAGCATAATAAACGTGCACAGCCCTCACTCCGGAAGCACTGATGATGACAAAGACGCATTTTACGCGCAGCTCGAACGCGAGTACGACCGCTGCCCAAACCACGACGTCAAGATCATCATAGGGGATCTAAACGCTCAGGTAGGCCAGGAGGAGGAATTCAGACCGACGATTGGAAAGTTCAGCGCCCACCAGCTGACGAACGAAAATGGCCTACGCCTCATCAATTTCGCCGCCTCCAAGAACATGGCCATTCGTAGCACCTTCTTCCAGCACAGCCTCCCTTATCGTTACACCTGGAGATCACCACAACAAACGGAATCGCAAATCGACCACGTTCTGATTGATGGACGGCACTTCTCCGACATTATCGACGTCAGGACCTATCGTGGCGCTAATATCGACTCCGATCACTATCTGGTGATGGTTAAACTGCGCCCAAAACTCTCCGTTATTGACAACGTACATTACCGGCGGCCGCCCCGGTACGATCTAGAGCGACTGAAGCAACCGAATGTCGCCACCGCATACGCGCAGAATCTCGAGGCAGCGTTGCCGGACGAGGGTGTGCTCGATGTGGCCCCTCTAGAGGACTGCTGGAGTACAATCAAAGCAGCCATCAACAACGCAGCTGAGAGCACTATCGGGTACGTAGAACGGAGTCGACGAAACGATTGGTTCGACGAGGAGTGCAGAGCGGTTCTGGAGGAGAAGGATGCAGCGCGGGCGGTAATGCTGCAGCATGGAACCCGACAGAATGTGGAGCGATACAGACAGAAGCGGAAGCAGCAGACCCGTCTCTTCCGGGAGAAAAAGCGCCGCCTGGAAGAAGCGGAGTGCGAGGAAATGGAACTGCTGTGCCGTTCACAGGAAACACGCAAGTTCTACCAGAAGCTCAACGCATCCCGCAAAGGCTACGTGCCGCAAGCCGAAATCTGCAGGGATAAGGACGGGAGCCTCCTGACGGACAAACGTGAGGTGATCGAAAGGTGGAAGCAGCACTTCGACGAGCACCTGAATGGCGAAGAGAATGTAGGCACGGAGGACCAAGGCAGCGGAGGAAATGACTATGTTGGTGCAGCAGAGGACGGGAACGAACCAACTCCCACGCTGAGGGAAGTTAAGGATGCCATCCACCAGCTCAAAAACAACAAAGCGGCTGGTAAGGACGGTATCGCAGCGGAACTCATCAAGATGGGCCCGGAAAAGTTGGCCACCTGTCTGCACCAGTTAGTTGTCAAGATCTGGGAAACCGAACAGCTACCGGAGGAGTGGAAGGAAGGGATAATCTGTCCCATCCACAAGAAAGGCGACAAGCTAATGTGTGAGAACTTTCGAGCGATCACCATTTTGAATGCCGCCTACAAAGTGCTATCCCAGATCATCTTCCGTCGTCTTTCACCTAAAGTAAATGAGTTCGTGGGATGTTACCAAGCCGGTTTCATCGACGGCCGGTCGACAACGGACCAGATCTTCACCGTACGGCAAATCCTCCAGAAATGCCGTGAATACCAGGTCCCAACGCATCACCTGTTCATCGACTTCAAAGCGGCATACGACAGTATCGACCGCACAGAGCTATGGAAAATTATGGACGAGAACAGCTTTCCCGGGAAGCTGACTAGAATGATAAGAGCAACGATGGACGGTGTGCAGAACAGCGTAAGGATTTCGGGTGAACTATCCAGTTCATTTGAATCTCGACGAGGACTACGACAAGGTGATGGACTTTCCTGCCTACTATTCAACATCGCCCTGGAAGGTGTTATGCGACGAGCCGGGCTCAACAGCCGGGGTACGATCTTCACGAAATCCAGCCAATTTGTATGTTTTGCGGATGACATGGATATTATTGCTAGGACATTTGGAACGGTGGCAGAACAGTACACCCGCCTGAAACGTGAAGCAGCAAAGGTCGGACTGGTGGTGAATGCGGCTAAGACAAAGTACATGCTGGTAGGTGGGACTGAGCGAGACAGGACAAGCCTTGGCAGCAATGTTACGATAGACGGGGATACTTTCGAGGTGGTAGAAGAATTCGTCTACCTCGGTTCCTTGCTAACGGCTGACAATAACGTGAGCCGTGAAATACGAAGGCGCATCATCAGTGGAAGTCGTGCCTATTATGGGCTCCAGAAGAAACTGCGGTCAAAAAAGATTCACCCCCGCACCAAATGTACCATGTACAAGACGTTAATAAGACCGGTGGTTCTCTACGGGCACGAGACGTGGACGATGCTCGAGGAGGACATGCAAGCACTCGGAGTTTTCGAGCGACGGGTGCTAAGGACGATCTTCGGCGGCGTGCAGGAGAACGGTGTGTGGCGGAGAAGGATGAACCACGAGCTCGCTGCACTTTATGGCGAACCCAGCATCCAGAAGGTAGCCAAAGCCGGAAGGATACGGTGGGCAGGGCATGTTGCAAGAATGCCGGACAACAACCCTGCAAAGTTGGTGTTTGCTAACCATCCGGTTGGTACAAGAAGGCGCGGAGCGCAGAGAGCACGATGGGCGGACCAGGTGGAGCGTGATCTGGCGAGTGTTGGGCGTGACCGACGTTGGAGAGCTGCAGCTGCAAATCGAGTATTATGGCGGCAAATTGTTGATTCAGTATTATCATGAATTTGATGTTAACTAAATAAATGAATGAATGAAGTTGAAATATAATCATAACAAGATTATATCATATTTTGTTAGACTAAACTGGCGAAATCATAACAAAATTATAACAAGTTCTGTTATATGTTTTAGAACAAATTTGTTATAAATCTCTTGGCTCGAGTAACCAAAATATCAAAAATTACACAAGTTTACAAAATAAAATGAAAGTCGTGAACTTCTGTCAATGACCAAAATTTTTGAAGCACAATTTAGTGCTGATTTCGAAACCGACCTTCAAAAAATTTTAAGTAGAACAGTTTTTGAATTTTAGCTCAATATCGAGTTTTGCAACCTTTCAAAATATGTAATTTACTAAAATTCAAATATATTGCGTTTTGTTCAACCAATTTTAAATCTTTTTTCCATAAATTGAAAGCTGAATACAATACCATTCGATTATCTGAATAAAGGTTTTGCATCAGATTGATGAAATTCAAGATATTGGCGAGTTTAAGGAACGATCTTCTTAAATTTTAGCAAAATTCCCAAAAATTTTTGAAGAAATGTATTTTTTTCAATAAGAAAAAACCAACTTAAAAATTCTTTCTCGACGTTCATTTGACATATCATATGTAGGCGAGTTACAGTAAAAATTTCAATTCAATCGGAGCATTGATTACGGAGAATGAGATGTTTGAAGTGAGCGACTTTGCTTAAAAATAGAACAAAAATCGATTTCAAATCATCAACCTTGTATGGAAAGTCAAAAAAATTTCCGCTCTACTGTAATTTTTTTCCTTCGCGTTTTCGAACTCAGGGCATGATTCTACACCAAAAATGATCATCAGCTTACCGAGTTCAAAAATGCTGTAAACTAGTGTTATCAATCTTTTTTCGCGACAACACAAAAAAAAATTTGAAATAATTTTGTTAAAAAAAATATAACTAAAATTGCCATAAACGTGTTACGAAATTATGTTAGAGACAATTATATTATCATGCATAATCTAACAAATTTTGTTATACATCTGTTTGAATGAATGAAACAAGTTTTGTTATACTTTAGTTACTAAATTTATAACAAATATTAATATAACTTTGTTATGGATATTTATATGGTAAAATCTTTATATCAGAATTATATCAACATTTGTTGTTTCTAACAACAGTTGTCATACTTTTGTTATGATCTTGTTATGTGCTTCTGGTCGGGTAGGTTCAATAATGGTTTGGGATTATTGTTTTGTTATTGCTTCCACGTGATTCCCGGACCAGAGCGCGCGGCGGTAGTGGATTTTTCCGTGCCTGAACAAAACGCGAGCGGGCTATTGCTGCTCTCTGCGGTTAATTACCGGGCGTGCGACGCGAAAGTTCGTCAGGTTACTGTAGTGGTCTAAAGTTTGGAAACTGGGACTAATCGACTCTTTTAAATAATTTCCCTGTGCAGATTTTTGTCAAGTCTTAATTTTGCTAGTAGAGATCACACGTCTCATAGCTTTGACTTTCATGTACACAACGTAATCGATCGCAGTCTAAGAATTTTGAAAAATATGAAATTTTATAAATTGATTATCAAAGCCCTGATGAAGGCCAACTGCAATGGCCGAAACGTCGAATTGATAGTACTGATTTTGATATTTGCTACACTGAAAATACTACTCACTCAGAGTGTAGAAAGTCCTTGTAAAAGGATAATTTTTTGTAAATGCAAGACAGTGCTGCCAGTTTTTAACTCTAAATCGTTGCATTTGCAGAGCATACTTAGAAGAAGAAGAACTTAGTTTTATAACTTAACTTAGTTTTATATATTTACCCTAGTATTTACCTTATTCTCATGCTTCCCTTTCTGTTTTAATTTTTTATAAATATCTCGATGCTCACGACGATGAGTGAAGTATTTGGAGTGATTTTCTGGTGATTTGGCGGATGCATGCAAACTACCCCAGGGTGTCTTCTACCTGGAAAAACCTGAAAAACCGGGAATCCTCAGGGAATGTTATTTAACAGGGAAAAACCTACTACTGCTCACAAGAGTCTACTCAAAAGAGTCCATAGAGATTACTGAATTGTTGGTACGAATAAAAAAGTTTTCGAGTGTGTAATGTTTTTTTTTCTTTCGAACATGAACTTAAACTACATGTTTGTAGAAAGAACAAACCGTCAAAAGTTTTGTTGTCTCAAAACAAATATTTTACCCGTTGTGCTGTCAGTTCTTACTGGTATCTAGCTTGATATAATTATGATAGTATGATAATTAGCAAGGAAAATTAAATCAAGAAGGAATCTGGATAACCATGCTAAGAAACACAAGGAGGGCTCTCAGACCCAGATATATCCTTTGAGCGGACGATTCCGTTAAGATACTTCAAATTCCATATGGACGTGGATAAATCTGTCAGTTAAAATCCATCTAAAAATTGTGCTACAAGAATTATTTCAGACATTCCGCCAGGGTTTCTTTCTGCTTCTTCTTTAAACATAACTTTTGGAATGCCTCTCAGGATTTCTCAATATCTATCTATATTTTTCACGTATATTTTGTTGGTATTCCTTTTGGAATTTTTCCTTTCAACCTATTTTTTTATTGTTCTCAGAGTCCCTCGTGAAATTTCTACCAAGATTTATCCCGAATTATCTATAAGAATTTCTCGCGGCATAACTCGTAGAAGTTGATGCGGAATTTTCCCTAGATTTTCTCTCGGGATTCCTCTTAGTTGTTCCTCTTGGAAGAGGTCTAGCAGATCTTCCCAGGATTTCTCTCAGTGTTGTTACAGGAATTATTCCTGAGATTCCCTACTAGAGTTCCTGCAAGGTTTTCTTTATTCACGAACTTGCAGTAGACGTTCCTCCCGGAATTTTTGCTGCAGTTTTTCCTGTAATTTCTTCAAGATGTTTCTGTGAGCTTTCTTCTAGGGTTCCTTAGTAGTTTTCTACTGGAGTTTCAGCTGGGATATATCTTATAGCTAAAGGCTCTCGTTTGATTTATTTTGAAGTTTCACCTGAAATTTCTCTTGAAGTTTCTCTTGGAACTTCTCTCAGAAGATTCTTTCCGGTTTTGGTCCTGGGATGTCTCTCAGAGTTTTTCTGAATTTACCCTAGACTTTCTGCTAAGATTTTTCATGGGGAGCCTTCTGGAAGCTGATATTTCTCATTGAATTCTTCCCGTGATTTTTAGAGCCAGGTTGTACCGGATTTCTTGCAGAGATACAGCTAAGTTTTTTTGTACAGATTTTCTCAGGATTATTCCCAAAACACTTCCCACAATCTCGGAAATTGTCCAGAGATTCTGGATGCTCCTATAAGGATTTCTCTTATAGGTGCTCCCAGAGTTCTTACAGGGATTTTTCCCGAAGTTTTCCTGAGAATATCTCCTGGTACAATTTACGAAATTCCCTGTAAGGAATTCCCGGAAAAATATCCGAAGAAAGTGAAATCTTGCGAGAAACTCGCATTGTCTTATTGTAGAAATCTCGGCAGGAACTTCAAAAAAACCTGGGAAAAAATTAGAGATCTCGGAAAAAAGTCTAAGAGTGATCCCGAGAGGAAATATTAAGTATATCTAATGAGGAACTCTGAAACTACGGCAGAAATTCCGTGAGGAAATCCAAGAAAATATCGGAAAACTCTTTGTTAGAAGTTCCTGGAGCCTCTGCAAGAATCTTTTAGAAATCCCGAGCGAAACTATTGGAAGCTATCCCAGACAGATGGACGAATCTTTAGGAGGAATCTAGCGAGAAACTCTGGATGCATATCAGGAAAACCTCTGGAAGAAATATCGGAAGGTACTCCAACACATACCTCGTGAAAAACTTTAGCGGAAATCCAGGAAGGAACTGTGGTAGGAACCCCAGGAACAACCCTCAGAAATCTTGAAAGATGCTTACTTTATTTTTGGGGTTGCTTTTGTATAGTTTTTTCAGAGTATGCACATTTAAGAAAATTTGGGCAAATTTTGAATGACAAACTTTCGAAACTTCCCTCTGGAAAACCTGGAATTTTATTTTGGATTATGAATAGACACCCATTCGCCAGACTTTTCCTCGAAGCTTTCTAACAAACTTTATTCAAGATTCTCATGATTTCCTCACCGAGAATATATTCCTGATATTTATAGTAAATGCCTTATATTAGCTGATTGAATTCCAAAATTTGTATGCAAATTCCAAAAAAAAGTTATTGGATGAATTCCTGGAGGAATCTCTGAAGGAACCGCTTGACCAATTGCTAAAGTAGCTGCTGGAACAACTTCTCAAAGAATCCTTGGAAGGAATTTCAGAAGAAATTAAAAAAAAAGACTAAAGAAAATACCTGGTGAAATAACTAACAAAACCTCTAGAGATATTTTTTGATAAAAAATCATGGAGAAATCCCCTAATAAAATCCTAAACAATTTGTTCAATGAATTCCTGGAGGAATCCAAAGAGAAATTCCTAGAGGTACGCTTGGAGGAAATTCTGGATGAATTTCTGAGAAAATATACTGAGGAATACCCGGCGGAATTCCTTCCAGCCTTTCCGTAAAAATCCTTTTAAGAATCTCTGAAAGAATCTGTAGAAAAAAAATTCTTGGATGATTTTCTAAGACTTTCTTAAGAAATCCGATGAAAAATAACTGAAATCTTTTAACATTCGATAGTCAGATTTTCTGAAAAAAAAAAAATCCAGAAAACCCCGGATGGAATATCTAAAAAAACCTCTTGGGATATTTTTAGAAAAAAAAAATCTGGAGGAATCCCTTAATATAATCCAAAACATTTTTTTAATTAATTTCTGGAGGAATCCATGGAAAAATTCCTAGAGGTACGCTTGGAGGAAATTCTGCAGCGATTTTTGAGAAAATACATTGAAGATTACCCGGTGGAATTTCTGATGAAATCTCTATGTGAATTTCTGCAGAAACCTCTGCAAGAATGTCTTTCAGCCTTTTCGTAAAAATCTTATAAGAATCTCTGAAAGAATCTGTAGAACATCCTCTAAAAGAATCCTTGGAGGATTTTTTAAGACTTTCTTAAGAAATCATTGGAGTAATTTTTGGAAGGGACATGTCTTGAAGGAATATCTAAAGGAATGAGAAGAAATATTGGGAGTTTCCTTTAAAATCACTAGTAGAATTTTTGAAGCAGAGAAAATTCTTTAGAAAATATTAAACAATTTCCTGGTTCTTAATGTATTTGTGAACCATGTTCTAAAAAATCCATGGAATATTTTTGAGAATGTTCATGGAAGGTCCATGGAACAACTCTTGAAGAAATTCATTCTAAAATTCTAGGAACATCTTCAGAGTATTTCCAAAAGTATCACTGAAGAAATTTCAGAAAGAATAAAAAAAAAATCCGAAGAAACTTATAAATGAATTCCTGAAAGATTAAAAAAAAACGAATTTTTTAAAGATTCGATAGCTAGATTTTATGAAAAACAAAAACCAGAAAACCCTGGGTGGAATATCTAAAAAAAACCTTTTGGGATATAAAAAAAAGAATCTGGAGATATCCCTTAATATAATCCCAAACATTTTTTTAAATTAATTTCTGGAGGAATCCTTAGAGAAATTCTTAGAGGTACGCTTGGAGAAAATCCTGGAGCGATTTTTGAGAAAATACATCAAGGAATACTCGGCGGGATTTCTGATGAAATCTTGGTGTAAATTTCTGCAGGGTTCTGTGCAAAAATGTCTACTTTATAGTCCTTATAAAAATCTCTGAAAGAATCTGTTAATAGTTTTCAATCCTTGCAGGATTTTCGAAGACTTTCTTAAGAAATCCTTGGAACAATTTCTGGAATGAATATTTCTTAAAAGAATATTTGAAGGAATGTGGAGAAATCTTGGGAATTTCCTTAATAATCTCTAGTAGAATTTCTAAAGCAATCCTTGGAGAAAGTTCTTTAAAAAATTTCAAACGAGTTCTATATTTCTCATTCTTGATGTATTCGTGACAAATTTTCTAAAAAAAAAAAATAAATCCATAGAGTAGGCATTTTTGAGAATGTTCAATGCTTTTAAAAATTTCTTGAGAAATCTCTATGAAAAAAAATCTGAGAAAAATTGCAGATGGATTCCCGGATCAAGCTATCCAAGATCGTTGAAAGAAAATCTTGAAGTATTTTATAAAGGAATCCATGCAACATTTTTGAAAGCTATGCGTGCAAGAATTTCTTGAGGAGTTTTTGGAGAAATTCCTGGAGAACATTTTAAAATCTGAAGGTATCCCTAGAACGTTTTGTGATCGAATTTCTGACTGAATTGCTTTAGGATTTCCTGCATGATTTTTTTAAAGCAAATCTACGATGAGTTAGAAAAGGAGTCCCTTAAAAAAACTTTATGAATCCCTGGGAGATTTTCTCAGGAGCTCGTGAAAGATTTTTCAAATGAATCCTAGGATGGATTTTAGCAAGAGTACATGAAAGAATTCTCGAAAAATCTGTGGAAGTTTTTATTAGAGAAATTTACAAAGGAATCTCTGGAGAAAAAACTGGAAATATATCTGAAGAAATTATTAGTCGAATTTATAATAAAAGCCATGGGAGATTTTCTGAAAGAAACTCGAAAAAAAATATGAAGGAACCCCTAGGGCAATTCTATAGTAATCCCTGCAGAAAATTCCCGAATGGATTTGACGATTTCGTTCGAAAATAGTGCCTGGACGAGATCCAAAAGAAATCCCAGGGAGATTTTCTGGCAAGAATTCTGATTAAAAAAAATCTCTGTAGCAATTTCTGAAGCAATTCCCGGTGAAAATTTCATTGATAAATCTTTGGAAGATCGTTTGAAAAATTGCTTTAACCCCTTCGGGACGACTTTTTTCGTCAACCTCGCTGCTGCAGAACGCGTCAGCGGGGTGCAAATGACCCAACCGTCCTGAAAGGGTTAAGGAATTTCCAAAAGATTTTTCGAAAAAAAAAACAATATTGAAAAGTCTCGAAAAAATAGGATAAATCGCTAAAGGATTTTCTAAAGAAATCCCTGGAGGAATTTCCGCAGAAACTCATACACAACTTTCTTTCACAACTCTTTTGTGATGCTTCTGGAGAAATCCCTAGTGGAATTTCTGGAGAAAATCTTGAAACATTTACTGAAAAGCTGTGGAATAGTTTTTGAATAAATGTATAAAGAAATTTCTGTAGGAATCTCTGAAAGAATTTTGAAAAAAAATCTCTGGAGGAATTTCTGCTCCAATTCATAAATATTTAAAAAAAAATATATAGGAATTTCAGAGATAAATCATGCAAGATGCTTTGAAAGAGTTCTTTGTGGAATTTGTAGGTAGGAGAAATGTTTAAACGTAAAAATTCCCAATGAATCCATGCAAGATTTATTGAAAGAATCTGTGAGGGAATGTTTAGCCGAATATATGGATAAATTCTCGAAAAAAAAAACTTTTTTCGAAAAAGAAATTTGTTGTTGTTGTTCTCGAAAAAGAAATTTTTTTCTGAAGGAATCCCTAATAGATTCTCCAAACGAATGCCAGGCGAAATTTCTGAATAAATATCCAGAGAAATTCTGAAGTAAAACCTGGGTGAGTTTCTCAAACAATCTCTGAAATGATTTGTGAAAAATCACGGAGAAATTAGTGAAGCTCCGACACGTTTGGCAATTTATTCCAGGTTTCTTAAAATAACGCTTTGTGGCACTTCTGGTTAAACACATGAAAGATTTTCTGAAATAATCTGTAACATGATGATTTGATTTGGAAAGTTTTCTTCGGATACCGTCGTACCAAAGTTGAAAATTCTGGGTTCACTTGCTTTGATTTAACACCGCAGAATTGCAACAAAAGATGACCGAGGAGATAGCGGAACAAACCTACACTACTGGTACAGAAAAATCGTTCGGCAAATACAGCACAACCAGAAACCACGATCTATAAAGTGCTTGTCACGAATCTCTAAATTTCCGAAGGAAATCCTTGATGAATTTCAGAAGAGATACCTGAAGGAATTTCTGAAGCAATTCGTAATGGAAATTTTTTGAAGCAATTGGTAAGGAAATTCCATGGAAAATAAATCCCCAAAGACATTTTCAAAGGAATTCCTGTATGAATTTCTGAACTTTTTGAATTTTTTGGGACATTTATGCAATAACGTTATTGTGTATATCTATTGCTCAAAATATTGGCTCTCGAATCAGCCATGTAACAAGCTAGTGAGAAAGTGGTTTATTCGTTATATAGCGAGAATTACTAATACATATATGCCAAAACTCCAATCCTTTCATCGAAAACTTTGTTTTCATGCAGTTTTTATATGTTTTAGCAAGCTAATGCACGAAGAAGGTTAACATATATCATTTTATACGCATAAAAAGTTGTATCACAAATTATAAAAATGAGAAGTGAGCAATGTAGAATATGCAATGAGAAGTTTGATTAAACTGTAAGAAATTGCCTGTGAAGAGTGTAGAATGTGATACAGTGATGAGTGAGAATACAGTAGCACCGTGTGATAAATGATGAGTTTGGCGTGATGAGTAAAGAATGAGATGTGTTAGTGAAGGATGAGCAGTGATTGCTAATTATTGAGCTGTGAAGAATGAGTATTGAGAAGGGAGTAGGTAAGACTGAGCAGTGTCAAGTGAAGAATAAGAAGTAAGTAGTGAGTAATTAACAGTGAGGAGGGTGAAGCAGTGAAGTGTTAGGAATGCGCTGTGGAGTGTGAGATACTGTCCAGTTCTTCAGAAATAGGCAGTAAAGGATTGAGGTGTGAGAAAAGAGGTATGAAGATCGAGTAATGATTGATAAGAAGTGAAGAGTGAAGGGTGAGAAATGTAAGTGAAAGTGGGGAAAGAGAAAATGGGAGTGGGAAAAAAGTAGTGTGGAGTGAGGAGTGACCATTGAAGAGTGAGAATTGAGCAGTGAGGGCTGAGCAATGAGGAATGTGAAGCAGTGAGATGCGAGTTGTAAGGAGTGATCTATGAAGAGTGAGTAGTGAACTGTAAAGAATGGGCAGTGAATAGTGAAGTGCGAGGAGTGTGATGAAGTGAAGAATGCAGAGTGTGCCGTGATGAGTGAGGGATTAGGTGTTACCGAGAAGTAAGCAGGTATGAGCATTGGAAAGAGAATGCATATAAAAGTGATTCAGTCTGGAGAAAGAGTGAGAAGAATGTACATCAGTGAAGTGTGAATACCGAATAGTGAACAGTAAAGAATCAGATGTGAGTAGTAAGTAGTGTGAAAAGAGAAATGAACAATGAAGAGCGAGGAGTGCAAATCTCAAAAATGTCAAAAATGTCATATATTTTCATTTTTTGGGCTGGAAATGTTCAATATATAAAAAGATTATAATATGCTAAAACCGTCATAATGCTTCTGATCGCCACTGTAGCCTAGCTACAGTGACACACTCAAACGGGGTGGTGGCACATTGAACTCTGCTGGAATGACCGACGACGACAACGACGAATGCTCGCGATTCGCAGTGAGCGTGCGAAACGAGGTGCCTATGCCTCCTAACGAATGCACTTCAGCAGCTCCAAATGTTGCAGCGTTGTATGACGAGAATGGAATATGGTTGCCGAGCGCACGCGGGCTAATTTCGTTCCTTCTCCACCAACACCACCACCAGCACCGCGACAGAGTCAGTGCCATTTATCGGGTCAATATTTGAGGGTGTTTTTTTCCGCAGCTCATTTTTATGACTGCAACATTGTTGCACGAATGAGGCGGTGGCGGCGGCGGTTGGCACACTCTAGAGCTGAATGACCAACGGCGTTCGATCGAGTCAAGACGAAACAAGTGCAACATCTCCTCTACTTGAGGCAAAGCAGATCGGAGGGAAGTATGAGAATGTCGCTCTGGCGGTTCAGACGATTGTGACTTGCTTTTTTTTTCTGCGCTCAGTGAATTATTGTTTCTGTTTTCTTTAGGAAAATAAACAAATTGTCACTTTGAGAAAAAGCTTCTTTTCTTGCTAATCGGTTCCTCTTCTAATTTTAACTACAGCTTGTGCTCTTTTGAGTATTATGTCAGTATTTTTGGCTAGGAAGTGTTAGGTCAAGATAACTCCCTGCACGTATTTTTTAAAAACTCAGAAACAGATGTGAATAAAATTTCTGAAATAGATTTGAGTTATCTAATACACTAGTTTACAAAGTTGTAAAATCGTAACTGCCATCCACGACAACAAAATTTTGTTATGTTAAATACCGTGGTGATTTCGAAATCATTGAAGGTAGAGCAGTTTTTGAGTTATTGCCAAAAATCGTGTTTTACGGTTTTTTTAAATAGGGAATTTATTAGAATTCAATTGTTTGCGTGGTAATGAACCAATTTCAAATCTTTTAGTATGAATAAAAACCTGAATATAGTTTATTTCTTCCGTCCGAACACAATTTTTGTGTCAGATTGGTAAAAGTCATGCTATTAGTAAGTATGTGAGATGATCATTATTTTTTGAAAAATTTCCGAAAAATGGTGTAGTTATTTTTGAAATAAAATACAATGTTTAATTTTATTCTCAACATTAATTTCCAAATTAAAGACGTTAGCAAAATACAGTTAAACCATTGGTCAAACCTAAATTTGAGAACGAAATGCATGAAGATGTGTTAAATGTTGACAACTATAATATGGCGACCGTAACAGTATACGATATAGCGATCATGACACTGATTTTGAGAAATTTATACCAAATATTAATACTTTTTTTACGTTTTTTTTTCTTTGCAGGTAAGAGAGCAGCATTTCAAGTTTATTTCAAGAACAGTATGTACTTTATGCTTGTAATCTTAGCAAAATAGCACTTGTGCAGCCAAAATGTTTGGTATCTATAGCTCGTTTTGAAGTGAACGCAAATTCACCTTAAATATTTTAGTACCGTAATCCTGGGCATCATTGATCAGCGGGGTAACATTGATCGGCTTGACCCACCTCATGAAATGTTCAAACAAGCATTTTACATAGAATCAGTTTCTGCTATGGAATGGTATATCGTAATCTGCTATCATTTAGCTATTAAATGACATGCAATTTATGAAAATTGAATTTCATAAACATTGAATTAAATCGATTTTTCCATAACTGTGTTTCGTAATGAGATACATTGTTAATCATTCATGCTTGGCGAGAATACTAGATACAATATGAGGTTCGAAATCACTGTATTACTTCAATATAATATTCTAGAGTTGGATTTAATAAACGAAACTTTTATGAAAATGCCATTTTTCAGTAAAATATACGATTTATTAAAAGTCGGCTATCAATTCCTTAAGCCATTGCCTACCTTTAGGCGTTATTCGTGATTTAGAGGATTTTAATCCTAAAATAACTTAAAAAGTACATAATTTGTAAGAATTTGGACAACATATTCGAAATCAACGACCCCGAATTTAGTAAGTAAGGGTATTTTCAACACAAATGAACATTGATCACTGACATGATCAATGTTACCCCAAATCAACACAACCAAAAATTAGATTAAAAAACTTATTTAAACATGTTTTAAAGTTTTGCAATACTTTTTCGAGTAGC